>NC_088979.1:44367713-44597713 GCF_963932015.1 Anas acuta
AACAGTAAATGCCCAGAAGCTTCCATGCCTTAAGGGCTGGAGAACAAGAAACCTGAGACTGCATGGAGTCTCCTGAATCACCCTTCTTTGTTCCTCTAAACTGTTTTACATTCCTGGTGGCCTCATTGTTAAGAGTCTGATGTTATCATCAACCACAGGGGCTTTCCAACCCCCTATGGCCACACTCCCAAATCTCCCCCTTCTTTATTAATATCAACCATTTTCTCGACACGATTACTAGTCCATATATAACCCTTCCTTCCTTCCTTCCTTCCTTCCTTCCTTCCTTCCTTCCTTCCTTCCTTCCTTCCTTCCTTCCTTCCTTCCTTCCTTCCTTCCTTCCTTCCTTCCTTCCTTCCTTCCTTCCTTCCTTCCTTCCTTCTCCTTCCCTCCCTCCCTCTCTCCCTCCCTCTCTTCCTTCCCATTTCTTTCTTTCTTTCTTTCTTTCTTTCTTTCTTTCTTTCTTTCTTTCTTTCTTTCTTTCTTTCTTTCTTTCTTTCTTTCTTTCTTTCTTTCTTTCTTTCTTTCTTTCTTTCTTCTTTCTTTCTTTTTCTTTCTTTCTTTCTTTCTTTCTTCCTTTCTTTCTTTCTTTCTTTCTTTCTTTCTTTCTTTCTTTCTTTCTTTCTTTCTTTCTTTTTCTTTCTTTCTTTCTTTCTTTCTTTCTTTCTTTCTTTCTTTCTTTCTTTCTTTCTTTCTTTCTTCTCTTTCTTTCTTTCTTTCTTTCTTTCTTTCTTTCTTTCTTTCTTTCTTTCTTTCTTCTCCTCTCTCCTCTCTCCTCTCTCTCCTCTCTCCTCTCTCCTCTCTCCTCTCTCCTCTCTCCTCTCTCCTCTCTCCTCTCTCCTCTCCTCTAGTTCTAGGAGCAGTTTTTCAAACTTTTGGAAAATCCAGAAAAAATGTAACTCTAATATTTTTATTTCTCAGGCATGAGGTAGAAGAACAAAAGCACTCATAGTCTGATGATCACATCTTATATAACAAAGCAACTTCAACAGATTTTCCATAACTGAACTCTCATAATAATTTTTATATAGCTCTATTTTGGTAATAACACAGAAAATTAACAGTTACTTAGTGAGGAAGAAAGATCATTCATGCAACTCATATTGCAAGTTAGACTGAGACAAGAGGTATGCTTTTTTTTTTTGGGGGGGGGGGGAGGGGCAGGTGTGTGTCACTTCTATATCAATGGAAGCAGTAAAAAATTGTGTAAAAGTATAGGAGCAGAATAAGATGCTTGCTAGTGTAGCTTTCCAAGTTTTATCTCCCCAAGTAGTTATATTTGTGTATATATATAGATTTATTTTTTTTTTGGTGGGATTTTTTTCTTTGTTCGTTTGTTCACTTTCTGTGGTATAAATATATAAGTAAGGCCCTGTGGGCAAGATGTTAAGTATAGATCTGATCTATGATAAACAGTTTTTCTGGCAGTAAATATATCATATCCTATATCATCTGAGCTAAGGAAAAAGTCACACACCCTAAACTCTGGACGTACAAAATGCAGCTCTAATTTTGGTTTAGTTAGTGTCATTAAAGTGGGCGTGGTAGATACACTAGTGGAAAAAACTCCTTTAACAGCTTGTTTTGCTAAAATAGCTCTACTAGCAGAGCAAATTTGCAGACTCTCCTTAGTGAAGACAAACAGGTTTGTAATACAGCTAATTATGGAGCATTCACTGTATGAAGAATGAATACAGACTATATTACTATTCAAGGAAATGTGCATAGAAAGGCAACATCCCTAAAAGATCTAAGGAGTTTCTGTGAACACTAAATTATCTATGAGATCCTCAAATACTGCTGTGATTAAAAAGGCTAATGCAATCATTGAATCTATGGACTCTGAACTACAAAATTAGAAAGGGACTTACGCTATTAGAGAAATTACAAAAATTCTACTGGAACTTGGGTAATATGCTTAATAGCAAAGATGGTTAATCATAGGAATAACCTAACAAGAGATGTGATATCTCCATAATACCAAAGGTGTACGTAAGAGTAGTTTTTTACCTAAAATATGTATTCTTGTTCAACAAACAAATTATGATCTTCAGAAGTAAGTCAAACCAGGGTGTTATTCTTGTTGCATCTAGCCTTAGAAATGGAACTCAGCGCAATATACGTACGCTGCCTAATTTTCAGTCTTAAAGAGTTCCTCTAAAAGTTTTCAAACAATCCAGTAAAGGGTGCCTTCATTTCACATGGCTAAAAATTAGACATCTAAATCTGAGTTATGCATTCAAACTTTCCAGTATCATCAATGGCAAGAAATAAGAGTCAGAAGAAGGCTGTTCATCTCAGCTGAAGTTATACATCAGACAGATCAGATTAATTGTCCTCTGGAGGTGAGTCTTATTTTACTGTGAAGTGAACCTGAAGTATTTATTAGCTTTCGATTTTTGGGAAAGTTCTTTAAAGCAGATGAATTCCTTCTGAAGTGTAAATGTGGCAGAGTGAAAGGCTTCAAAATTTAACATTTTTAAAAATATCTATTTTGCTTTAGCTTTTCTTACAGGATAAGACATCTTATGCTTTCATCAGAAAAGAAGATACACAAAGTGTTCTTTTTGTTTTTGTTTTTGTTTTCATAGTAACTTACACTGGTTGCTACCATTCAACTTCCAGTGCAGTGGTGTCTACATCACAAACCCGGATTCATTATTTTCTCTCTCAGTAACACAGACACTGAGGTTTAAATGCTTGATTTAAATCCCATTAAAATGGGAGAGACTTGCATTGACTTTAATGGGATTTAGATTGAGTGCAGAGAAGGCTGAATGCTGAACTGCTGTCAGGGATGAAGTAGAGGGGGTATTAAAGGCCAAACTAATAATGCTTCTGTTAAATGTTAAGTACCCATTCTTCAGAGAGACTTGCCAGACTGGTCATTCAGTCTCATTCAGGATGATGAAGAGTAACTCAGTGAGCAATAAACAAGATTATTAATATAATTGCTAGTTTTCTTCATGTCTTCTAATCTTTGTTATATTCCATTAAAGTACAATATAATGTTTAAGACATGATGTGTTTACTAGATACTATTAACAATTTATTTTGTAAGGTACTTTTTTCCATCTGATATTGTCAAGGAATGTCCCTTTTCTATTAATGTATCCTTTGATCAAATTACAGGCTAAAGGAAATATGTAGGGCTATATGCACCCTACCAATTGCGATAGCTAAGTGAATCATTTTCAGACCTATACTGAATTCTGGTTCAACAAAAATATTGTATATACATGGTGTCTATATAGAGTATAGAAATTCCAAATAGCATCAACAAGAGCTACCTGACCCTAGATGCATATAGACTCACTTGTAGCAATTCTGTTTGGATCTGCAAAGTACCTGAATGAAGTAAAGATAATCCCAGCTGGAATTGACAGCTTCACTAAGCATATATGGACAACATGTGGTTTAGTTCATTATGTGGCTAGAAACAGGGCATGTCATCTTTCATGAAATAGTTAGGCAGTGGGAGCTTTGTTTTACACATCCTTCTTTATATAAAGAGCTTCAAATCCCAAGTTGCTATTTCTTCTGATTAAATAATCACTGTTAAATTATAGATGCAGGGCCAGTTTTAATTTGCTGTTAAAGATGAACACTGTGCAGGTATAAAAGTGAGAGGCAATGGGCACAAACTGAAATACAAAAAGCTTTCTTTCAACATCAGAAAACATTTGTTTGCTGTGAGAGTGACTGGCATAGGTTGCCCAGAAAGGTCGTGGAGTCTCCCTCCCTGGAGATACTCAAAAGCCACCTGGACGTCATTCTGGTCAATCTTTTCTGGGTGTCCCTGCTTGAGCAGTGGGTTGGACCAGATGGGCTTCAGAGGTCCCTTCCAACCTCAACCATCCTGTGATTCTGTTATAATGGGATGAAGAAAACATCTGTAGGAAATGGTTTGTCATCAATATTGCTGTTTCTGAAGCCTTGTGAGAAGAGAAATTTATGGAAGAAAGGCATCCTGGCTTTGGCTCTGTTCTCCTGGGACTGCTCAACCACTTTTTATTAAGAAGCTGTGGGATTATACCAGTTCTTGATCATGGACCAGAACACAACTTCCCTGAGTCCCTGGTCTACTGAAAAGGGTGTTTTCTTTCCTGTGTTGTCTCAGTGAAACAATCTTGTGGCCCTGTCTGCACTCACTGTGTTATGCTGCATATGAAGAGTAACTCATGACTTTTCTGGTACTGATTTGCAGTGTCTTATCAAGTATTATCAATACCTCCATCATACCTATAGCATGCCTATGTCCTTGAAAAATTAAAATTATACCTGTATTGTTAGCTAAATTGAACCACGGACTATCTCCTAGTTCTGAAGGCTAGCAGCAGAGATTGTCCAGCATCCAAACTGTTCAGGGTTAGCCTACCTCTAGAGATTTGTCTTGGTGTGAGATAATATCAACAACACAAAAAATGTCTAGGAAAGCTAATAATTAGTAATGAAAGATTATCATGAAGGGATCTAATGTGTGACCTTACCCACTGTTTCTCTTCTATTTAATAGTATTGAAGTATGTGCCTAAATGGACCTACATGTAAGTAAATTAAATATGTCTGTAAACATTTGCTTGCATGGAATGGCCTGCATCCATAGAGCTGAATTCCCTTAGCCCTCAAATAATGTGGCTACTTTATATAGGTGGAATGGCCCTAGTGAGTGTTTTGGAAAAAACATGATTTACATGGGCCAAAACTGTGATGGGGACCTACTAATAAAATAAAAGCATAGATGTGTCTTAGTGCCTGTTTATCACATTTCAACAGTGGCCAATGGTCTATAGTGTTGCAGGTACATTATTCTTCAATAAGGAATGTGTATGGCCCATGAGCTTGGGGGCTGTAGAGATGACAGGCTTGAGGGGAACTGTCTTCTCTCTTGTATAGCTGTTTTTTGAAGGGAAAGGACTAAAATGATTGAGAAGGATTCACTGACCATGTTGTAGGTGTTGTGGCTTGGTTCTGAGCATAGTTTCCCCTGGCTGCAGGGACCAAGTTTTCCCTGTGTTTTTCCACGGTATTCTAGAGAGATGTAGATACAATATATGTATTGCCTGCATTTGGTCTGAAAACACCCAATATGTCATACTGTCAGATTAAGTTCATTATTGTAAGTAAAAGTGCCTAAAGAACACTGTCTCCAAATCTTAAAATTTAAAACATTAAATAATATGCGTGTGTAAAGAAACAAAACCCACATACGCAGTTCTAGGTTTGGAATTTAAGACTTTATTGTTTATTTTGGTTTAGAGCTGGAAAAAGAGAATATATAGAGCTGCAAATTAAATTGAATTTAAATATTTTTCCTGAGGCCAAGATAGAACCCCCCCCCAGACAAATTTTAGAAATTCTTCATATTACAGGATAACAAGTAGATGTGAATAAAGACAGAAATCCCTGAGCCGCAAAGCAATCTTTCACATAACAAGTAGACTCAGTCTTATTTACAGTTTGTTTGAAGAAAAGATTTTGTTCATCATCAGTCTTAGATTTGTAAGTATCTGTTCCAATGAAAACACTGATGTGTCTTTGCTGCCTATGGCACACTGAAAATCTGAATTTAGAGCTAATTCCTTGCCTGCCTCAAAAGTTGCAGCATAGTGAATTTCTGCTCTTGTTCAAATATAACAAGTAATACAAATAGCAAGCCAAAATAATTTGTTTTCTGTTAAATACTTCTGAAAACTATTTTGCATTGACCTTACCCTCCCTGTTCTAAATAAAGATGTGAATAGATACTATTTAATCACAGAGAGCAAACCCATTTTTGTTTTTTTTTGGTGATGACTTTTGTAATGTGTTGATGAAGTATTCTCTTTCTAGTGAAGAAGGATAGATTTCATTGTATGTCAGTATTTTTTTCTTTACATTCAGGATTCTGCATAATTTAACAAGAAAAGGAAATCATGAATGCACTTGATGCTTGTGCTAGCTGGTGACTGCTTCATGTGAAATGAAGACATTGAAGCTGTAGAGAGAATCCAGCTTCCCTCTTTTGTGAGTGAGTGCCCTAATTGCTAGGAAAGAGTAATCAGTTTTCTGCTTGTTCTCCAGACTAATCAATCTTGGCTGTATTTTTAATTTTTTTACAGCATGCAGACGAACAGCGGAGATGGTTAATCTTTTCTTCTTGACACTAGCAGCCTGCAGTATGATGTCTGCTGCATTTTTTAGAGGTGAGAAAAGGCAAACTGACATTTGAAAACAGTTTCCTCTTACATTTTTAGAGTTACTACGTCTGTTGAGTTATTATATAAAGGGCTGGAAGAGAAGAATATGAATAACCTTTATTGAATAATTAATAAACTCTTTTTTTTTTTTTTTTTTTTTTTTTTTAATAACAAATAACCTTTTTCTGAAGTTTAGAAGGAAGATGGTCAAGACTGCTTACCATGGTCAAGATGGTCAAGACTCCATGAAGCAAGACTGCTTCATGGAGTTTACGCCTCAAATATGTGTTATGTGTATGTACACAAAATCTAACCACCAAACTGGACTTCTTGGGAAAATAGGCAGAGGAAGGCATAATTTTAAAACCTACTTATGTATAAACATGAGATATGTGGTGAGCTGGTAAAATGTGCCAAAATGGTAGCAAGTCTCTGTGTGCTTAGTAGCAGACTACCACAGGATTTCACTTGTACAAACATAGGACTAACATAGGACTGTATCTAAAATGCCACCATGTATGTAGACCTGTTAGGTTGGTAAATAGGTGGGAGGTATGTGGGAGGTGACCCAGAAACCTCAAGGATGCTTCTCACCAACTATCCCAATGATCGTATTGACTATGTGTTCTGGGTTTAAGTGTCAAGGTTTTGGTAGTGGGATAGGTGACCGGGGTGGCTTCTGTTAGCAGAGCCCAGCAGCTACCCCATGTCAGACCAGAGTCAGCTCCAGCCACCTCCAAAAGGGACCCACTGCTGGCCAGAACCAAGCAAGTGAGTGGCATTGCTTAGGCCTCTGGGAGAGCAAGTTTAAGAAAGGGAAAAACACTACTGTGCAACAACAGCTGGGAGAGAGGAGTGAGAACCAGACCTGCAGACCCCAAGGTCAGTGCAGAAGGAGGGCAGGAGGTGCTCCAGGCTCGCAGCAGCAGTTCCCCTGTGGCCTGTGGAGAGGCCCCTGGTGGAGCAGGCTGTCCCCCTGCAGCCCAAGGGTCCCACATGGAGCAGATCTCTACACTGCAGCCCATGGAGGAGACCATGGTGGAGCAGGTGGATGTGGCCTGGAGGAGGCTGCAGCTCATGGAGAGTACCCGCAGGAGCAGGTCCCTGGCTGGAGCTGCAGCCCATGGAGAAAAGCCCATGCAGGTGCAGGGGATCTGGGGGGAGCTGTCACCCACCCGTGGGGGACCCGTGCTGGGGTAGTTTGCTCCTAGGGGATGGACCCCGTGGTACAGGGCCATGTGGGAACAGGTCTTGAAGAGCTGCTGCCTGTGGGCAGCCCCCACAGGCTCAGGTCGAGAAGGATGGCATCCCATGGGAGGGACCCAATGGGGAGCAGGGGCAGAGAGTGACTGTGAAGGAGTGGAGGAGACGAAGCATTAGGGACTGACTGCAGCCCCCATTCCCCACTCCCCTGCACCGCTTGGGGGGAGGAGGTAGAAGAGAGTGGATGGGGAGGTGTTTTTAGTTTTCTTTTAGTTTCTCACTGCTCTAGTCCACTAGTGATAGGCAATAAATTACATATTTCTCCCTGTGCTGATTCTGTTTTGCCTATGATGATAATTGTTGAGTGATCTCCCTGTGCTTATCTCAGCCATTGAGCCCTTTCCACCATATTTTCTCCCCCTTTCCCTTTGAGGAAGGGTTGTGAGAGAACGGTTGTGGTGGAGCTCAGCTGAACACCTGAGTAAAACTACCACACAATGGCACATAAAAATAAACACTGGGGTGGAAAGTGTGACTGACTTGACTTTTTGCTGGGACTCAAGCATCTATCGCCTGGCAGCACACAGAGGTCTCTGGCAATCTGAAATCAGACTGGAAGTCCCTTTGCTCTCAGGGACATCTGCAGACAGACTTGTAGGGTTGTTTTCTCTTTAGTTTCTTAAAAGGTACAATATTCAAAATGCACTGTAGTCTGGTGGCTCACAGCAAAAAACCTTGTGGTAAGGCCTTTTGATTTAAGAGAGTGCAAACTTGCAGATCCCATAACCTGGAATTCATCTCTGCAGTTTCTAGTGCAATTAGTAAGAAAAATACAAAACGAAGGCATTTCCAGCGCCAGGTATCAACCGATGATTTTCAGGAAGGCAATTTTTGGTCTTACGTGGCTCATATCTTATATTAGGCTGCAATTCTGGGTCACTTGTCAGATCCAGAGCTAGCTATAAAAGAACTAGTTGACATAGCTGTTGCAGTGTGGCTGCATTGGCACAAAACTCTAGCTGGGCACTCTGAAAGGGTTTTGGCTGTGCAGTCTGAGAACCAAAGGAGCTGGAAAATATGTCACAAGATTTGTAGGAAAGAAAGCAAAGTGTAGGACACCTCAAATTATACTAGTCACCTGTTTGAAAACCACCATTCAGGATTTAGTGTGGCAGATTACCTGATTACAGTAGACATTAACATATCTATTTTGTTCATGAAATCTAGCATAACTCAAAGCACTTATTTATGCTAAGTGTATACAAAAACATGGACCTAGATTTGTCTCTTAGTCTTTGGTTTTGTGAGGTACTTTTACAGCTTCTCAAGATGAATGGTTCAAAGAACCCTGATTTTAATCCAATTATTTCCATGTCTAAAATGACTAATGTTCTCAAGGCTTCCTAGAACAAAATGAGGCCTAGTCTGACTTGTTCTTCCTCTTTCAATTTTTCTTTTAAGTATCCTAGATGATGGGTGACACTAGAACCAGGAATTCAGACACATTGACATCAAAAGCAATTGTAATATGTATGTGGCAACAAGGGTGGGGGGCAGAGTGGAAGGAAGAGGAGCACTTTGAAGATGTCATGATAACTCGAGCATGTTTAGATTCAGTAAATAGGTGTGCCTTTTTCTGTATCCTGCTCATCTGCAGACTAGGATGTATGAAGAGAAGGAAAAATGAAATGTTATTTCCAGTAAAGGGGAGGAGACTTATCAATGGTAAAATCATTACATAAAAAAAAAAAGTGGAAGAAATTATTATTATTATTTTATTTTTTTTTCCCCTGAAAGTTCCAGGTTTATCCCATAATCCAGATCATGAAGATGCAGCTTCAATATATGTGCACATGTACACTGCCCTACATCTTGCCAGTAAAGTTATTTGTGAATACTCCCTAACTCATTTCAGGAAAAATTACTTGGACTGATGTCTTTTGTTTAAGCATTTTAACTGACTTACTTTGTGCTAAATGAATTAGGAAGCATTAATATAAATTTTCTTCTAGCAGAAAAGCAGAAATGCTACAATCTTTGTGCATTGCATGGCAAGCCACTTAAAGAGCAGGGCAGGGCAGTGATCTCCAGGGACATCTCCTCAAAGCACAAGCTGTGCAGGAAACAGCAGGTGTGGCAGAAGGCCAGCTTGGCTGAACAGGGAACTCCTGACTGAACTCCAACACAAAATGGACATCCACAGAAACTGGAAGCAGGGATGGGCTGATGTTGTTGTTTTTTTTATTGTAATACATTGTGTTAGATTTCGTAATCAGAAAAGATTACTTTTCTTAGTTTGCTAAATTTATTATTTGCAGATGAGGAAGTACTTATGTCGTTGCATTTTATTCTCCCTTATTCTTATTAGCTAATTGCTGACTCATCCTAGGAGTAAGCAACCGTTATCATCACAGGTATTCTGTTTGAAGGATCTCAGAATATCTGTATATTTTTCAAAATAAAACATTTCAGGTTTAACATAAACTGAGATTTTAATACTTCAGGTGCTGAAGCCGCAACTTTTGGGCTTATCTTACTATAGCTCTCAGTGAGAAGGGCAATACAGATATGTTTCAGAAACTTTACTACAGTTTAAAATTACAGAGTCTGAGTGCAGAGTCTGATTTCTGCTCATCATTTTTGTGTTATTTTAAATTTACACTGGTGTAAAAAAGTGCAAGATTTTGCACTTATAAATATCACTACTTATTATAGGCCCCCTCTAGTGTTGTAATACAGACCCCCAAAACAGGTAAAATGGATCTCAGTCTGAGGTTGTCTCTTTCTCCTCATTGACTAAAAGGCAATCCTAGTACAACTAGCCAAATTGTGGTTATCTATACTGTAGACATCTTAAATTAGTGGAGATTAATGCCACCTGGTGCATCTGGCTTCTGTCATTATGATGGTCTGTCATGAAACCAGTGCAAAGAAAGCAAGTTGGCATGAAGAGTTAACAGGAAGTATGCTGTTGTCACACATCAAAATTACAACTGGGGTTTGTTAACCCTTGCAATTATGTTTGCAGAAGTGCTACAGGAAACATACCTGCTGGCAGTATAAATATGTGGAGACAAGAAAAGAATGAAACAAAACAAACCTTAACCCCTCCTGGGATCAGACAACAAGGTATGTCACAGTCTTCAGGTATTTGTCCTAATATACACACCAAACACATCTTCTTACATCCAGAAGAAAAACAAAACCCATACTGTGTACTTTCTTTTCTGATGCTTGCTCTCATTGCCTCAAAACATGCAATATATCTAATTAACAAAGCTGCTGTTTATTCTTACAGAGAAGAAAATATGTTTTCAGATTTCACAAATAATACATTTTATTAAAAAGGAACACTATTCCATTTTAATAAAATTTCATGTCCGACACTGTTCTTGTGTATGTTGGTGAATGCCATGGATTTGTGAATTCAATTCCTCATTCTCAATGCAAAATTCCTATATGCCTTTGTCTGCTTATATGATGAAAGTACTATTATGTACCATTGCTTTATGTGCAAATCAATGGCTAGTAGATCCTTTTGGATTTCTTGGTTCCAATTAAACCTGTGATGGTCCATTACCAGATGTCTGAAGTTGCTGGATGACTGATTTGTCCAAGAGTGACAGTCTGTCATTTGGCCTGCATCCCTTAGTTGTTTACAGCTATTGTATCTTACCATTCAATAACACGAAAACGTGTAGTTAGAATAAATAATATGAAAAGAAACATGAATGATATCTAGGACCCACTATTTTACTACATGTTGAAAAAACTACAGTACTCTAAAGAAGACAGAGGGCTGTATCTAAGAAAAGAAGCAGTCTGGATGTAAGATAAATTAGGGATGAATAAATATTATATTATATATATATATATCGAGAGAGATTTTTTGAGTGATATAAATAAACAGGTAGAAGCTAGACCGTAAAGAAAATTAATGAAAGATTAAGGAATGGAAGGGGAAGCCTATAATTGTCTTGGATAGAGATAAAATGTTTTCTACATAGATCCAAACAAAAACATTATTAGCAATAATAAAAAATAGATGGCCCTGACAGAATGACAATGGCTGATATAGAGAAACATTCAATATGTGTTTTAATTCTGTATTATGAATGGGGGAGAAAAATGAATGGTGACTGGGTGAATGAAATGATGATTTAATATCCTCCAGTGGTACTTAGCTAGTTGTTGAAGTCACATGCTTTTTAATGAGCAGATCCAATAATCTTGCAACCAAACCTATGCGAAGGTTAGTGTGAAGACTCTCTGGTGCTGATTTTCAATAAGTCTTGGAACTTCTAGAGGACTGGAGACAAGATAACACTGTCACTATTTTAAAAAAGAAAATGGATAAAAAATAATGGAAAAGTTTGTATACAGTGATTCATAAATTTAAAGAAAGGTTAGTATTATTAATTCCAATCAACAAAACCAAGAGAAATAAATCTTTACAAAGATACTGAATATTTTGAATGAAGATCTAACTTTTGTTGATGGAAACTTCCACTAGAACTTGGCACTGCATGACATCTTCATTAACACACTACTGACAAGCAAGCAAACATAACACACATTGCATTGATGAAAAACTGTTTACTTTCATAGTAATCGTAAATAAGGGTGTATCCTTGTCTTGCTAGATTAGCTGTTTTCCATGAAATCACTGATCATTTTTACTGATGTCTGGGGAAAAGGGCACAACATTTTTTCCGAAAAAAAAATTGGTGATGACACAAAGATAACAGGAATGGAAAATTAAGAAGAGGTGGATCATTGATAAAGAATGTACAGGGACACTAGTTAAGCAAGAATAGACCAAAAAAAAAAAAAAAGGCATTTCTTTCGAGCTAAATAGAAGGTCTAACATCTAGGACCAAAAGTGTAAGCCATAAAAATGGGAAAGAAAAATTTACCATGAAGTTGTGCTCCTGAAAATAACATACTATAATACTCAATTGAGACCACACGTACAAAAAAGGCAAATGCTAGCCTTAGGTGTATCCACTGGATAGGAGTGGAAGGTTCAGTCATTGCTGCATTTGTCAGAGAAGCAATCGTTACCGGAATAGTGTGTCCAGTTCTAGTGTTCAGAGTTCGTGATGGATGTGAATAACTTGGAAAAGGGTCAATGAAAAGTCATGGGAATATTAAAGACCTGGAAAGTCTCCAGGAGTTCAATCTACTTAGTTTATCAACATGATGACTCAAGGATAACTTGTCATGGTACACAAAAGCAGGACAAATAGTGAAGGGTTGTTCGGTCCAGCAGTCAAAGGTCTGACAAGCTCCTCTGAAACTAAAAATTTAAATGAAAAAGCAAAGCACTTATTTTCCTTAATAACCTGTGAAATTAGTGATCAAATTTACTGACCAAAGAAGTATGTAGTGATATTGCTAGTATCACTGCCATTTTTTAAGTCTGGATTAGGCATTTCTCTAAAGACAAGCTTTAATATTCAAGGGGACTACTTACCCTGATGCAGAAATAACTCTGTGAAACTCTGTGATCTCTATCATGGATGGGATAAGACTGGACAAGCATATTTGAGTCCTTTCATCCTTTATCTACAACTGTGTGTATATGTCCATTCTCCACTGCAATCTAGTTTATATCTACTTGGCATGATATTGGAACAATACTACCTTAGATCTTATAAGCAGTACGAGAGTGTTGTTCCGGCGATGAATTTGGTTAATCAATATTCTATGGTAATATAACTATGGTGCTTCCCTTTACAGCACCAGTTCTACACCAACTAGGGTTGTGCAGCTGTTTGATATATGGACAGTTCAATATAGACCCTAAGCAAGTATGTTTTTGGGTAGTAGAAAAACATCTGCAATAAAGTGCTTCTCTCTTTAATGAAGGTAAAGTCATTCCTGTAAGTTCCACTGTGGTATTTTAAATTGCTTTACATATCTGGTTACCAGTGATAGCTGAGACAGCACAGGGTGTGTGGATCCCTTAATATTCTAGCCATACTACGACACACTATTCATATTTTTGGCTCTAATGTGTGTGACATTCCTACTTGTGTCATAAGGAGAAACGCTGAACAGAGATTTATTGTGACATTATTTCTACTGAGAAAAGGAAATAGATAACATGAAAATGGATAACTCCTCTGCAAAACTATGTGAAAAAACAAAAATCTACTGGAAACCTTTTCACAGTTGTTTGTAATTGTTTACCTCAGTCAGTAGGAGACTCATTGCACCAGAATCTTATTTACTCCACGTAAATATTTGCAACATGCAAGTAATTATTTGCATTACTGGATCTCACCCCTGGTATTTCACAGACTTGTTCTCTTATTTCATGATACCTCTGTGCGCTAAAGGGGTATGTTGTTTATTCTGATTCAAACAAGGTTTTCTAGATAGGATCATCACTTGGAACCTTTCAACATTTGTATAAAAATCCTTCCACAAGTAAATCTTAATACATAAATATTCAACGAAACCTCAGCATTAAAAGTGCAGTTCTCATTCTAAATGCTATCCTATAAACACTTTAATAATAATGAATTTTAGAAAAAGGAGAGAGCAGAGAAGGCTGGGGACTGGTATAAAAAGAGTGAAAGTTTAAGAGGGTTAAATCAAGATGGGTTAATCTGTGTCAAATTTTAGATGCCACGTGGATCAGTCTTCCTAAAGTAAGTGCTTTGGTTGCTGTTACATCTGCTTGGTTCAGAGCAGTGTGGTAGGTTTTGAAGCAAAGCACTTGATTTTCTTTACTTGCTGGGATTTATTTTGTGTCTCATACGAATTTCAGTGGTTTCAAACTAGATTAGTTTTGGAAGAAACTAAACTGGAACCTTCACTTGAAGGGTCCTCCAATGTCTGATACAGATGTGTGAACCTCTCAGTGGTCCACACCAGCACATAGTGCCCAGTGTATAACTAACAGATGTGACAGTAAAACACTATTGGGAAATCCGGGGCACTCTGAATTGGTTCTTATGTTAAGGGCCATGGACCTTGACATTAAGTGTTTCTGTGCCTTTTAAAGCTAGAGGACCATGAGCTAAATGAAATAATCTATATACCAAGTAGATGCATTAGAAGCTGTTCTGTCTTTTTTTGTTTGTTTGTTTGTTTTTCTGTTGTAGTTTCAGCCCTAAGAATAGATTTCCAAGGTTTTTGTACTAAAACCCCATTGTGTGTACCGTTCCCCTCCCTGAACACAGCTCCTTTAAATACTGCTCAGTTCAATGTTGTAGATCTTGTCCCTTGCAAACAAGGCAAGCGTTCTTTCTCCAGGCCCAGAACCTCCAATTGACTGTGCTCAAAGCAGAAGAAAAGGCAAAGACACCAATTCTGCTTGTTTTCTGCTTGAGAGAAAGGGAGATCTCAGAGGACAGTTCTGTCAAAGTAATGACCTGGGGGATAGCCACTGTAACCATAGGGTTAATTTTTTCTTCCTCCCTTATTATGTCTTACAATCCAAGTATCCAAACTTGGAGCAGGAAGTGGGCAGGAGGCACTACCGTATTGCTTGGAAACAGCATGAACAGGTACAGAAATAAGGCTTTGTGCAAAAGACCTTGTATAGGCAATGATGGTCGTGGTGAAATAGTTTGATTTACTTGAGACAAATAAGGATGGACTAGTTTAGAGGCATGACTTTGACTTTTGACCTTGTCTCACAAGACAATCTCATGAACTCCCTGAAGAAGATTTATCTAAAAAGTAATCTATAATGTTGTTCTAAACCCACATGGTTTAGAAACCACCCTTAAATAGGAGCTCTATCGAGTTCATTTTATGTAAAACCTTGCAAGGACTATTTGTGAACATGATCCTGGTCTGTACTTTTACAGTCACCTTTGACTGATTACAGGTAGTGTACACAATGAATTGTATATGACACAGAGTATGGAAATACGCTACTGTATTAGAATTCAGAACTGTCTTGATGGATCAGAGAGCAATACAGTAGTCTGCAATCAAGTGTGAAACTATACCACAATAGTCAGGGAAGACTGGGGGTGGGAATGCATCACTGTGTAAGGATTATTCAACATCATGATAACATTGTAAAAAAAAAAAAAGCAGAAATATCTCGTTCTGGGATATATTGAAAGGAGAATCATATTTAGGATAAACTTGTTGTGGAGTTCCAGTGTTAAATAATATTTATATCTTTCAAATATTGTAATACTAGTTTGTCAGTGTCTCCTGCATGCTCGTTATAGCAAAATAAGCCACAGACTTTAAGTACTCACACTGCAGTTACAGCTGCAAATCTGTAACCCTGTAATACATAGAACTCTGCTGTTGTTTTTAATATGTTGTATATTTTAAGGAATAATTAAAAAAACAAAACAAAACAAAACAAAACAAAAACACAACAACATATTTTATATGGTATAAATGAGGTGAACGAACTAACTTCCCTTGTGAGGTAGGGAGCCTTGAAGAGAATATTCTTAATTGTAGTGCACAATGTGTTCCCTCCTTTTGGTTAATTACTATTATGGAACGCATCTGCTTATCTTCATTAAATGTACTTGACATCTGTATATATACGATATGTGTTTCACAACTTCCTTCCTGCTTTTCAAAAGCCCAGCAAAATCAAAGGTTTCTGAACAACAGAATTAGTACTTCAAAGATCACTCAAAATGCATACAATTGTTAATGGGACAAAATGGAGGAACCTGTATACATTATCCCTAGCATCACCTTACAAATAAAATATTTTGCTTTTTATGCTCCAGAAGACACACTACGTTCTTTGTATTTAATCAGGTTATGGAAAAAAAAATCCTTCAGAAGAAGAAAGTCTTGAGAGACCACAGCTTTGTATTTACTATGCATTAAGTTAATCAACACAATGAATTATTAGTAATTATAAAATCCCTAGAGACACAATCATAACTTAAGCCATGTTGAAGCCTATAAAAGGATAGATGAAAATGCCAGAGTCTACAGAAAGAAGATATGTAGGCTTCAAATATTTATTTTAAACTAGAACTTAAACATACCTACCTCACATTATTAGCACTTTTCTTGACATGCATTTTGCCCACAATTTAAAAAATTAAATAAATCTCAGCAGAATTCAACTTGTTCAGCTATCATAAAATCAACACATCAAGTACAACACGACTCTCCCATGCTACCTTTTAAAAAAATTACATCCCTGAAGGGTCTTTTCTAAGGAAATCCTGTCATTTCTCTTGCATGTGAACACATCTTTGCCTGGAAAACTTCCATTGACTTCAACTGTCCAGCTATCACACAAAAATGACGTCAGTTTTGGTAGCTTGTAAGACAACCTTTCCAAACTCCATAGACTCTAGTTGTTGTAAGTACATCTGTTCATGCTTAATGCTACATACCAAAATATCAGTTTCATATTTATGGATATGTATTGAGTTTATATGGCAAGGTTTTGGTAGCAGGGGGCTTAAAATGGTGGGCTTTCTTTACAGCTGCCTCATTTCAAATCAGAGCCAGTTCCAGACAACTTCAAAAGGGACCCACTGCTGGCCAGAACCAAGCAAGTGAGTGGCATTGGTTAGGTCTCTGGGAGAGCAAGTTTAAGAAAGGGAAAAACACTACTGTGCAACGACAGCTGGGAGATAGTAGTGAGAACCAGACCTGCAGACCCCAAGGTCAGTGCAGAAGGAGGGCAGGAGGTGCTCCAGGCACCCAGCAGCAGTTCCCCTGTGGCCTGTGGAGAGGCCCCTGGTGGAGCAGGCTGTCCCCCTGCAGCCCATGGGTCCCACATGGAGCAGATCTCCATGCTGCAGCCCGTGAAGAGCCCCCTCAGAAGCAGGCCCCTGGCCGGAGCTGCAGCCCAAGGAGGAGCAGGGGATCTGGGGGGAGTTGCTGCCCATGGAGGACCCATGCTGAAGCAGTTTTCTCCTGGGTGATGGACCCTGTGGTACGGAGCCATGTGGGAACAGGTCTTGAAGAGCTGCTGCCTGTGGGCAGCCCCCATGGGAGGGACCCGATGTGGAGCAGGGGCAGAGAGTGACCGTGAAGGAGCAGTGGAGAAAAAGACTCATGAGCTAACAACAGCCCCCATTCCTTGTTCCCCTGTGATGCTCAGGGGGATGGGGAGAAGGTGTTTTTAGACCTTTTTTTTTTTTTTTTTTTAGTTTCTCACTCTTCTAACTTGCTAGCAATAGGCAATAAATTACATATTTCTCCCTGTGCTGCTTCTGTTTCACCCATGACAATAATCTTCCTGTCCTTATCTCAGCCCTCAAGCCCTTTTCATTGTATTTCTCACCCCTTTCCTTTTGAGGAGGGGTAGTGAGAGAGCGGTTGTGGTGGAGCTTAGCTGACCACCTGAGTAAAACCAACACAGGATCTCCCAGTATCCTTTTAGTCAAAGAAAAGTGGCTTGACTGGGATTGAAGTAGGCACAGGTAAAGTAATTTCCACTTTTTACTAATGCAGTAACCTATCTGCCTGATCAAATACCCATTCTCCAATAGTGGAAACTTTTATAGGTTCAGAAAGTGATAGTATACATGATAGAATAGATTACATTTAAATCATAGAATTGCTGAAGTTGGCAGAAACTTTTGGATAACATCAGGTCAATGATGTAATGAAATACCAAATAATGAAATACCTTAAAATCCATCTTGCCAGTTCTACACTGATTCTATCAAACAAATGCGGTCAAATCAAGTTCATTTCCAAGCAATTTTTACTTCACATGTATTACTGTTTGGAAAATACTTTCTTTCTTTGGGAATTCTGAAGTTTCTGAATATAAGCAAACAAGAAGCCAATAAAATTCCATAACTTCAGAATTGCTCAAGGCATTATCTTTGTGTTTGTTATTGGTTTTTAATAGATCCGTTAAATTGGGGGTGATGATCTTGTTATACTTGTCTAATGGTTCAAAACTTGCCTTAGTAAGAAGTCACATGTCATTTAGGATCTACCTGCATGGTTGGAAGCAAACTTAACTAGCTACCTCTACCCAAGATTTAAACTGAATGTAAGTTAGCCTGTTCTGCTCTAGTTGAAGTGATACAATTATCTTAGACTCAGCCTGGTGCACACTGAGCTTTGCAGCTCCTGGCTTTCTATATTTAACCTTGTAGACATACCTAATGCCTATTTAAAGTACTTTAGTACTATTTAATGGATTCTAGATCATAATAAATCTTTCTAACTACACAAATAAGATACACAAAAATTTAAAAACCTTTTAAAGCATATGTTTATAAAACTCCTTAACAGAGTGAGTAAAAAAAGAAGTGATTTAGATCCACTTAACATTGAGTTGACATAAATTGCAAGGAACCTTGAGTGTTAAGATACTGATTTTATGTTTAAATTCTGCTTTTCATTCCAAACCACCCCCGAGTACTTTACAAATGGAGAGAATTTGGAACTCTCCCACTTTCTAGCACTGAAATAGTCACCTTCTGCGTGAGACATAGCAGATGTCTCCACACAGAGTGTGAAACTGCAGAACTGAGCTGTATGCTCGTCTCCACCACATTGCAGTTGATAGGAAAAAAGAGGAACAGAAGAAGCAGATTGTAATTATTTAAATTGGAATTTGGGCAAGAGCCAAATTGGCAATCCTGCTCTTTTGTAAGAGTGCCACGAATCAAGATTGTACTCTGGGTTCAACAACTCATTTGAAAGACTGAAGTAATCATGTTCAGATCTCAAACAGTTGGAAAACTGGTTATTTGTAACAAAACTGTAAGCCCAAGTAGGCAAATATAGCTATCTTGGCAAATCATATACATTAGAAATTTCTGGCATTTCTACTCCCAAGTATAGCTGTCTCTAGTCTTTTCTGCTTCTTTCACTGTGATAATTTGTAAATGTAATTACAGTTAAAAAAATAAAAAATAAAATACAGGTAAATATAATTATACCTGCACTTATGTAATATATACATATCAATATATGATAAAGAAGCACATTCATAGGTATGTTTTAAACTATATAAATATACATAATGTGTTTGTATCATATACCATTACAGTATCTTTTTTTTTTTTAGTCAACTAAAAAATAATATGTTAAATTCTCTTGCATAAACTACATATATACATAAACAATATCATAGAATCACAGAATGGATGAGGTTGGAAGGGACCTCTGAAGATCATCCAGTCCAACCCCCCTGCAGAGCAGGATCACCTAGAGCACATCGTGCAGGATGGCATCCAGGTGGTTTTGAACATCTCCAAGGAAGGAGACACCCCAACCTCTCTGGGCAACCTGTTCCAGTGCTCTGTCACACTCACAGTAAAGAAGTGCCCCCTCATATTGAGACAGAACTTCCTGTGTTTCAGTTTGTGCCTGTTGCCTCTTGTTCTGTCACTGGGCACAACTGAAAAGGGACTGGCTCCATCCTGTTGACACCCTCCCTTCAGATATTCATACATATTGATGAGGTCTCCCCTTAGTCTTCTCTTTTCCAGGTTAAACAAGCCCAGTTCTTTAAGCTTGTCCTCATACGACAGGTGCTCCAGTTGTCTAATCATCTTAGTAGGCCTCCTCTGAACTCGCTCCAGTAGCTCCATGTCCCTCTTGTACTGGGGAGCCCAAACTAAACATAATACTCCAGGTGTGGCTTCAGCAGGGCCTCAACTATTTATGACATCTTGTGTTTCTTATGAGTACTTTTGTTGAAACACCTCAGTTTAAGCATAACTACATGCTTACTTTGCACGTACAGACTGGGTGATGAGACGCTGGAGAGCAGCCTGGAAGAGAGGGATCTGGGGGTTGTGGTAGACAGCAAGTTGAATATGAGCCAGCAGTGTGCCCTGGCAGCCAGGAGGGCCAACCGTGTCCTGGGGTGCATCAAGCACGGCATCGCTAGTAGGCCGAGGGAGGTGATTGTCCCGCTCTACTCTGCGCTGGTGCGGCCTCACCTCGAGTACTGTGTGCAGTTCTGGGCACCACAGTATAAAAAGGACATGAAACTGTTGGAGAGTGTCCAGAGGAGGGCTACGAAGATGGTGAAAGGCCTGGAGGGGAAGACGTACGAGGAACGGCTGAGGGCACTGGGCCTGTTCAGCCTGGAGAAGAGGAGGCTGAGGGGAGACCTCATCACAGTCTACAACTTCCTCGTAAGGGGGTGTCGAGAGGCAGGAGACCTTTTCTCCATTAACACCAGAGACAGGACCCGCGGGAACGGGGTTAAGCTGAGGCAGGGGAAATTTAGGCTTGACATCAGGAGGGGGTTCTTCACAGAGAGGGTGGTTGCACACTGGAACAGGCTCCCCAGGGAAGTGGTCACTGCACCGAGCCTGTCTGAATTTAAGAAGAGATTGGACTGTGCACTTAGTCACATGGTCTGAACTTTTGGGTAGACCTGTGCGGTGTCAAGAGTTGGACTTGATGATCCTTAAGGGTCCCTTCCAACTCAGGATATTCTATGATTCTATGATTCTATGACATGTACAAAGATCCCATGCTTCCAGGATACCAAATACTAAGCAAGTGGCAAATATTAACAACTTCTCCAGGAACACACCACTTTTTTTTTTTTTTTTTTTTTTTTTTATGTGCATGAAATTCAAGCAAACAAATTTTACAAGAGTATTGGAGTAGTTAGTCCTACAGGAAGTATCTTCATGACCTATGGAGGTTGAAACAGAATACTGAATTGTTGGTTCATTTCAGTCCATTCGCATCTCATATAAAAATAAAAAATTCCAAAATTTTTGCTCAAAATAACATTTTTCTCTATAAGAAAAGGTAAAATGGTTATAAAAAAAATACAAAATTATGAAATACAATTAAATTGTCAACTACTAAAGTAACTAAATTATAAAATGGTTTCATAAAAATTTCTCTTTGTAATCACATTATCATAGAATCACAGAATGGTTTGGGTTGGAAGGGACCTAAAAGCTCCTCTAGTTCCCACCCCCCTGCCATGGGCAGGGACACCTCCCACTAGACCAGGTTGCCCAAAACCCCGTACAGCCTGGCCTTGAACACCTCCAGGGATAGGACATCCACAGCTTCTCTGGTCAACCTGTGCCAGTGCCTCACCACCCTCATAGTACAGATTTTTTTTCTAACATTTAATCTAAATCTTCTCTCTTTTTGTTTAAAATGGTTCCCCCTTGTTCTATCACTATGCCTGTGTAAAAAGTCACTCTGTATCTTTTTTTCTCAAGTTCCCTTTAAGTACTGAAGGGCTGCAATGAGGTGTTTCCAGAGCCTTTTCTTCAGGCTAAACAACCCCAGCTCTCTCAGCATGTCTTCATAGGAGAAGTGCTCCAGCCCTTTGATCATCCTTGTGGCCCTCCTCTGCACTTGTTCTAACATATCCATGTCCTTCTTGTGCTGGGGCTCCGGATCTGAATGCAGCACTCCAAATGGGGCCTCACAAGGGCAGAGCATAGGGGTACAATCACCTCCCTCAACCTGCTGGACACTCCTCTGTTGATGCAGCCAATGATGCAGTTCCTTCTGGGCTGCAAGGATGCACTGTTGGCTCATGTTGAACTTTTCATCCACCAGAACCACCAAGTCCTTCACTGCAGGGCTGTTTTCAATGAGTTCTTCTCCCAGTCTGTATTCATGACTGGGACTGACTCAACCCAGATGCAGCACCTTGCATTTGGCCTTGTTGAACCTCATTAAAGTTCACACGTACCCACTTTTCTCAAGCTTGTCCAAGTCCCTTTGGATGACACCCTCTCCTACAGGAAGGTGTAGTTAAACATGAACCATGGGCCAGAACCAGCCACAAGTAGCCAGCTGCACCATGCTGCTCCACCACCGCCACAGTGCCAACTAAACTCTTCTCAGTGGTTAGTATGAACCAGTATTTGAAGGATGTAAACTACATGTATATCCATGTTGCTATGTAAATTCTAGTATGTTTGGAAATCTGACTGATCATTATCTTCACAGTTAATCCCCTAAATGAACCAACCAAGACTGCAGTAGATAAAACTGTGGATAAGACAGTTAAACAAGCAAATTGTGGCAATAGAGTAAGTTAGCTGTGCTGCAAACACCATGCATTTTCTAAGTATATAAATCTTTGGGATATCAAAAGAAATATGTTTTAAAAAAATGGTTCTTTGTAATAAACATTTGGTTGGTAAAGACTTTGGACCATAGCCTTACTGAGGACCAAAAATGAAGGGAAAAGAAATGGAAGCGGTGATGAGAGCTATTAAATAGAACATTTACTTACAAGGGATCTCATCTCTACAGCTGCTTCTGTTCCAGGCACAGGATACTTGAAGCTATGTGATAAAGGTATTGGGACCAGGAAAAAAGACAAATCTTTACAGATGCAGCAAAACAACAACTAAACATAAGGAAACCAAACTATTTGGATCCAAACACTAATAACAGGAAATATACATGTATTTTGGGATGCAGCAATACTGCAAACATAAAAAGTTATATCCTTGACCAGCTACAGAAAATTTAGATTGATATTGCTTTCCACAGCTTTAGGAAAGGTAAATTGAAATGCGTAGGATATTACAGTCATCATACAAAGGGGTGATGGTTCTCATGAGGCTTATTCCAGTATAGAATGCATGCAAGTCTAAAGTTTCATGCCTATTTTTTTCTGTTATGTCCCTAACACAGGAGGATTTCTGACTATATATGGGTGTGGAGAGAAGAGATTGCAACTGGCATTTTGAGCAAAAACAAGCAGAGCAAAGATAGGCATGACTGATTGTTCCAACAAACAGACAATTTTGCAATGCGTATGCAAGTCTGAACTCTTTCCAGTTTTCAACAAGCTATATAAAGCTATCCTGACCAAAGACTTTAACTTTTAATTCTGAAATGCTTACTTCATTTTTACCTGTCAGTTAAATCACTAAATGAGATCTCAGAGAAGAAAAAAAGTCAGACATTTTATTTTTTAATGAATGAAAATTTTGAATATTTTATTGGTAATTTAGTTTGCTTACATTGTCTGAACCAAAGAGGTTTCTAGTTTGAGTGACCACAGAAAATGAAATATAAAATTATTTTACACAGCTATACAGAACAATAAAAAACATCCTTTTAACATTATTCTAGTACAAACAACATTCTCTTGCTAAGCCAACTGTGTTATAACCGATTAAGAGCTGGTCAGGACAGTGAAATACCAAAGCTCACAGTAGATGCTCTATAGCTATTGACTTTTCCATTTGATTCTCTGAGGTATGCTGCCAGTGTATCAATTCAGATCACCAAGACTGAAATCCCCTCTCTTAACTCTGAGAGAGCTGTATGCAGGCAGAATTCAGAGTGCCAGAAGAAGTAAAATCAAGCTACCCTTTGAAGGCCAAAATACAGTTGTGTTGTAGTTTCTTCCAAGTTTGTTTTCATAATGTATCAGCTCTTCAGGCCATTGGGACCGATGACTGCCACACAAGATTGAACTCCTGCAAAGATGCAAGTGCCTCTCTGCAGTTCTGTTACCCGTGACCTTCTATGTGAGGCTGAAATGAGCCTTATGCAGGCTGTTTTACACCAACAGCTGATTTTACCCTTTCTCTTCCTAACTTTCCAACTCCCTCATGCAAAAAAGAAGAGAGTAGTTAGCTTTTTTATTTTTATTTATATTTATATTTATTTCTTTTTATTTATTTTATTAAAGGCAGCAAATTTCAGCTCAGTATTTTAAAAAGCTCTTGTGTTCTAATTCTGCTCCAATTGAATGTTAAATTGAAATGAATGTTAAACATTCCTTGATTTCAGTGGACATAGGAATAGAGTTGTACTGAGGACTTTATGAAATGTCAGTTTTCATTATTGAAGGTTTAATTTTATTTAGAACACAAATGCATTTGAGCTCTCCTGTGTATTCTTTTCAGTGTATGGAAGTAGAATTTTTGAAAAAATTATTAAAGAAAATTATACCTTCAGTAAAAATACTGCTTTGAAAAATACTGCCAAAAAAAGACAAAAAGTGTGCTAATCTGTATATATTACTCCAAAAATTGGGCAGCATATATGGTCTTTATTTGCAAAACTTAAATGTCTGACTTAGCAGGACTCATCCTAACAAAGAGTTAGTCCAGGAAAAATGAAAAATGTTACACACTTGCCAATACAACACCTATATTTTAAATAAAAATTAACAATAATATACACGTACAATATTGTAATGATATAAAACTTGATGAAAATAACACTGACCAGCATCAAACGTAGGTTTTAACTGATTATCCATTCTTAACAGATGAAATGCATTTCACAGAAATAGCTGTAGATGTGGTGAAGTGAAGTGATATTCATGGTTTCCCATGAGAAAGTTATCACAAAAGTTAAAATAAAAATATTTTATAAATATAAACGTATAAATGTATTAAAAGTTTTGTTCTTCAAAGGTTCAGCATTATAGCAGTTGGGTGTATGTGCTGCAGAGAAAGATAGTAATAGCAACCTAATGGCAGAAAACATACACACTTGCATGTACACACACAAACACACACTTACACATGCCCAAATGCATGTGCATACATCCTCAGTTTGTTTTTACAGGCATAGACTTACTAGCTGTTGATGGGGCAACACCAGGGATGGAGTTCACCTCTCCTATTTTCAGTTGTCTGCAAGGTGTAAGCTACCTCAAGTCAGCTGAGATGAACCCCAACCAAGGCAATATCAGCTGAACATTTTAGAAAAACTGTTTTCATCTTGAGTATATTTAAGGCACTTCATGGAAGATAAAAAAATTTTTAAAAATGAAGTTAATTAACGCTGGAAAAAAGATAAAAATTACATGCGAAATTTGGAAATTAAAAAAAAGAATCCTGAGTTTTGATAAATACTTTTATTACAATAAAATACCACGCCTATTGAAAACATGTCTTTTCCTAAAAAAAAAAAAACAAAAAACAAAAAAACAAAAGAACTCATGCCTTAGTGCACAAAATATGTTAATAAGTCTTTGGGGACATCTGCAACAAATTCGTAGGAAATGAAAAGCCAAAGAATGACCTGTCATGTATATACAAAATGTGCATTGCTCCTGGCAATACACATAGTGTTTACTACAGGCATTTTTATCTTTCTGCTTTCTTATAGGGTCCTGCCCATATTTTAATACTTTATAATTAATCAAGCTTCACTAAACTATTTACAGAAGCAGAAATTTATCACACATCTTCTTAAGCCCATAAATATGGCACTACAGAAGTAGAATATTTTAAAACAGAATCAAGACAAGTGTGCTATATAGTACTGTTCTTTAGAAGTACAGTTTGTGAATTACTTTTCTGTATCAAAATTTAAATCTGTATGAAAACAAATGTTCAAATTCTCCCAATGTTTTGCTTAGTTACATTTTTTTTCAACCTGCTGTTTCTGAAGGATTTTGCCTCAGGACAGTATACAGATTGCAGAAAAACAGTTGTAAATTGTCACAAATGTATCCTGAGAAAGCTGTCAGGGCTCCTGAATGCCCATTGTTTACAGGGGATAGAATCATTTTGTTTTCAATTAAAAATAACTAGTTTCCAATACTAGCCATTGCTTCTATGGTTTTATTACTCTACATTTTTTCTTTTTTTTTTTTTTCTCTCCTCTCCTCTGCTGCCATTAAACACAAATAACATGGAAACAGTGAAATGGACCATACCCAAGTGCTGCCAAATGCACTGAACAAGTGAAGTGGCTACAGAATGGTATTTATAGAGGTCTTGGAAGTTCCTTCCAACAACAGTAGGTAAAAACAATCAGAGTGAAATGCACTTTCAACTTGACTGCATCCTTTAATATTTCATTATCTACCTCTATAAAACCCTGAAAAAATTCTACTTTTTTACATTTAAAGTCGCTTTACAACATATCTCAGGTTTTATTTTAAAAACAAAACAAAACAATAGTGATGGTGCTTAATTTGCTTTATAAAAGATAATATATTGAGTTATATAATAATACTGGCTTTGATCCAATTAAAGTTACATTATACTGCTTAGTAATTACCGTGACTCCAGTTCCTACAACTGTTACAGTGAATACAAATGACGGTTTAATATACAGGAAATGGGGATCATTTGGAAGTGCTGATTCAGAAGTATTCAAGTGCTAACAATGACTTTTTATGCTTTTCCTCATGTTCTATAGATTAGAGTTTTGTAAATGTCCATGACTTTGAGAGTTGCACAGATTTCACTTTTTTTTTTTTTTTAATGATATTCTTTTGGTTTTGTGCAAACACAAAACTAGAGTTTTCTAAATGTTACCATTTCATTAAAAGTAATTGCCACTTTTACTTAAAAAGGCACCAGCATTAATGTAAGAGAATATACCTTTTATGCCTGTTTTTATGAAGAGCTGTACTTGTTACTGGAGCGGAAGTTATCATATCCGTGGTCATTAGCTTTGAACTTTAAACAGGACTGCCTTTCCTCCAGGGACAACAGATCTTTGGACTGGCACCAGCAACACAAACATGACTGTAAAAATAAAAAGAATAAACATTTTGCATCATTTTGTTTTTCACATGTTGCAAAATGCACCCGAACACTGCCCTTCTTCAGTGGTACAGTAGGAAATGGAAAGCATGCAAGCTGCTATTTTGGCATTGCAGCATAAGCAAAGAAACAAGGCTATGCTCTGCATTGCTCAAGTGGCAACTACCCAGTGGGATATCCCATTAGCAACATGAGTGCTGGACGGCAGGGAGAGAAATGTTTAAATACATCTCAAAATGAAATGAGACTTCTTTTTGTCCTTTTTTTTGTTAATCTTTCTTGTAAAAAATTATACACAGTAATCTATACTTCTGGAGTGAGATGCTGTTTAGTTCATTTTTAGAGGAAAAAAAAAAAAGAGAACTCAGTAGAATAGTGAAAAGCCACACATAGTTTACTAGACGCACTTCAGTCCTTTTGCTGATGCTATGGACTGGCTTTGGGTGCTCAAAATCATGTCAGGTTTCTACCGCGGACTTCTCTCCCCATGCCCACTTGTTTCCACACTTGAGGCTTGATCTGCTGTGTGTTTAGACCCAGTGATTCTTTCAGTTTCCAGCAATGTAGACAGGGAAGATGAGACCAACATTAAAGCTTCGGTAATGTGCTGTTATAATTATGAGGGAGATATCACAGTGCTACTAGATGTAGAGCTGACTGATATCCAATTGAAAGATGCAGCCAGTAAACAAGTTACACAACTAGGCACTAAGCCTAGCAATGGTCAACTGTTAACATTCTTAACAAAAGAAAAGTCTACGAATTTGTGTGTGGTAATGTAAGAACCCCAATAGAATGTCTGAAGACAATTAGGGGCCTCAAAAAAGCTCCAAGTACACTGGTGCTGTTTGGTGCTGCTGAGCACCAACTAGACATTTTCCAAGCAGACATGATAGATCGAGGTGGCTGGAAGGCTGTAGTACTGCTGGGAGATGGACTGTAATCCAGAGGCTCAAATCTTATATGGAGAATGAGTGTCATGGGGCTATTCACCTAAACCAAGTTAAAACTCTGAGCAGGTGTGTCGCTTGGTGTTGGAAAGGCACAAGGGAATACTTGTACCCTCTTTGTTACTTAAGTGCCTACTGACTCAACTGCTCAGTCAGGATGTGAGGAATATGTGGTCAGTGCCCTCCCTGTCGGGTTGCAGAGGATATGGCTACGTGAATCTCTGCAGAGCAGACTGAGCCTGCTTTGTCAGGGCTCTCAAAGTGGCCACATGCCAGGTCCAGTCAGGAAGTGATGTAGCCTGATGAGCATAATACCAGCAAGCTTTATTTTATGCTTCTCTCTTTTGCTTTCTCTTTTAGTCCCTATAACGCTTTAATACCTTTCTACATAGCTTCATCAGGAAAGGGAGGGAATACCTATCATAACTTTAAAGTAAAATTTAATGAACATTTAAAACAGTCTCTGTGTTATGGAATGCATTTTACTGCTGACATAGTCTTTTAACCAGAGGTGCAGCTCTCAACAGTCTCTTACCTTAAAGCAGTTTTGGAATCTCTTGCTCACCAAATACAGAGCAATTGGATTGATGCAGGAATTCAGTGAAGCCATGTTAATGCCGATGTAATCCATCACAAGAAAAAAGCTGTGTGGAAATTAAAGTTAGTGAGATTCTTCACTTTTTCTCTGAAAAGGCTTAGTGGAGGTTTACAGTTATGAAAACTAGATTCAGCTTTACTCAACGAAGATGATCTATTAAATATAGCAGTAAATGGACCTCTATCAATAGAATTAACTTATGGAAGTAACAACTGTGCAAAATAATAAGGTTTGAATCAGTAGACCATTCTTATTAAAGTAGTTTCAGGAGATCTAATCATCATAACTTGTGAGAGCAAAGATTTGTGAGGTTTTCTTCACAGTTTTAATCCTAGCTGTTCAGCTGAAAGGGAAAATGGGGACAGAATCTCCCCCCTATATCCACATAACACCAGAAGATAGAACATCAGTCCCAAAAGGGATGAGGAAGAAGACCGGGCAAACAGGACAGAAGCCCTCTGTTCGTGCGCTTCCTCATAATTTCCCAAGTCTGCTACCAGAGTGAAACCAGAATGTACTGGATGAGAAAGCAGAGACAACTTCAGGCATACAGAACAAGTTAGTTCATTAGGAAATCCAAGTATGCTTATGGAGCATGCCAGCAGCACATAGGTATTTTCTGTTTATAGTCTCACCTTAAAAGTTCACATCTATTTGGGTCCTTTTGATCATAAATAGTGAGTTTCAATATTCTGCTTAAATGAAGAGGGAGCCAACACAAAGCAAAAACAAGTACCAGGCAGAACACAGTTTTGGCCACCTCACGTCTCTGAAAATGAAAATTGGAAAGAACATCATTACAGTTTCTGTCTCTCTCTTGATTGTTGTTGCCTTCTAATATCCAAATGTTTAATAAACAAAATAAAAACCCTATCATAATAGGAGTTAAGAGAACATCAGAGTAACTTATTTTCTTTGAATATGTACTTAATCTTTTCTATTGTTTTAGATGTATTCCACCGATTCTCTGTATCTCTAATTTATAGAAGTATGAGTAATAATATGAAAAATGGCAAACACAAAAACAGTCATTTAAATTAAAATGTGGAAGATAGTCATCTGCCTAATCACTTTCAAATGACAACTTGTTTACAACTGCATTTTCTTGTGCTTTGATCTCAGGCCTTACTTTAAAGGTCCCAAGAGATTTAAATTACAGCTTTATCAAGGCAAGATGATTACACTTATTTACACTACCATTGCAAATTAGCATGCAAACTAAAAGGCTATTAGGAAAGGAAGAAACACATATATATGTACTAATGTAGTTTAATTCTGCCTTAGTAGAATTAAATTAATGACATTTGATGTTTCCCTCTGGTGCACTCCTAACTTGGAATGTATTTTGGAATGTGTTTTGTTCTGATACACTGCTAACCTCACTACAGTTTGGCATGAAATTAATTCAAAACAGTTAACAACTTTACAGCACCGTTTTCTATATTACAGTATGATCTTAGTTTTAATTACAAAATATCCATCTCTCATTATTATAAAGAAGAAACAAAACCTATAAAGTCTGAAGGATTAACACCAAATGAGAAAAAGTGTCTCGTGATTGTCAGTAAATGTCTTAAATTTCTGATGGCTTTGATATATATGCAAGGTCATTGGCACCACTGCTAGTGAAGTACTTCTTAGCAGTGATTTTGAATTTTTCGTAAAATAACAAGAGGATGTGGCAGTAGAGTCAGTAAAGGTATTACTGTCAGCAAAGTTGTCAGGGATAAATTTTTACCTGTTTTAAGTGATCATTTAAAGCAATCTGCATCCCACTTTTCTTTCGTAACATTTCACAGGTCATGAGAGTGTAGAAAAGTGCTGTGATAGCCAGTGGCAAACAGAAGTAAAAGCTGAACAACCACCAGTCTTTAGCTTGCTTGTAAAACTAGGAGGAAAAAGCAGAACAAAACACAACAGCAAAAAAGTATTGTTAGGTGTTGAATGTTGACCATTTTGAAAAGTGTACTATAACTAATTGGTTAGTCTGTCTCCAAAAAGCATCCATACGTTACAGATGAAATGCCCCACGCCCACAAAAGGACAGTTTTCTGAATGTTCTTCTTTTAACCAACGCATTTCAGAAATTTGCCAGAATTTCATTTGAACATTGTGTTCAAGTAAGTTTTATATACGCTTGTGAACACTGCAATCCACAGATCATTGGAAAGATTGATGGAACTGTTCTAGAGAGCTATGGTACAAATTTCAGTGTCTTACCATCATAAAGGATGTTTTTTGTGTGGGGTGAAGTAGGCAGATTCTGAGATCCTTTCCTCTGTATTCCATCGTAATCATATCAAATGCAATTGCTTCCGGAACAGCTAATACCACTGATATAACCCAGATCAGTACAATTTCAACGGCAGTCCACTTTGGCACTCCAATTCCTTTAATTCGACTCCAAGAAGCTACTGCTCGGTACCTGAAACAACAGCATGCATTTGCAGATTAGATATATATATATAAAGCCATCTTGTTTAATTGGCTTAAATTCAACTTATTAGCGTCACATCAGCTGAATGGAGAAGAGAATTTGAGCCAATGCTCTTATTTAAAAGAAATTATAGAGTCTGATGAAAAAACAGTCTCACCTGTCTATACTGAGGGCACACAAACTCAACACTGTGATGCCCACTGATGCCTTTTGAATGAAGGGCACTAATTTACACATTTCAACACCAAAGGGCCAGTCCTCTGCAAGTAGCTGTGAAAAGAGTACAGAGATTAGAATGGAACTTTTTATTTTTTTAATAATTCACAAAGCTGCAAAATAGTCTTGTTTTTCTTTTCCAGCTTATAAAACTTAAGTCAATTAGACCCATTTTACAAAGTAGTCTCTAAGGTACATGTCCTAAAAATAGGACAGTAGCAACACAGGCAGTCCCTGTCTAAGCAAGAACAAGCATAAAAGCTTAGTCCTCACTTTTCACGCCCTACAATTCCACTCATTTTGCTTCCAGCTTCACCAACTCAGTGTTTATGGTGAAAAATGACTGAGAAGTGGGGATTTCCCTCTCTCTTGGGAAGAGTGTTCATGGCTTCTTAAACGTTGCAAGTAACTCTCCATTTACTAGAAAAAGAGAAAGTAACTTGAGGTTCATCAGAACAGAGGCAAAGCCTACAACTGCACAGCTGGGGTGGTGTGTAATTGAAGCTTGGTGTCTAGGCTCCCTCAGCTGAGAAAGTAAGCAACACTGGAGGGCAATGCATCTCATAGTTTTTAGCTGACCATCCAATGACGAAAGGAGGGGCCTTCCTGTGGGACCTCTTCCTTCCACTTGACACTCAAGGATCCTAACCAATTAATTTGAAGTAAATATCTCATTTACTTCAGATTAAGATAGATCAGATACATCTTGCATTGAAAATCTTTACTGACCAACTGACCAGTTTTCCAATAATCTATATTACAATACACCAAAAGAGCTAGCTGCATATACCTGTATCTGCTATGGAAGAAAGAAATCAGCACAATAATTCTCAGGCTGGATTAATTCTAGGTTGGATTTAGGTTTGCAGTTTGGGTCTTACACTTTCATGGAAAACTTCCATCACATCCCTAGTGGTACACTATAGCTAATTTAGAGAACAAGATTTACTGGACACAGAAAGCACTTCCTCGTGGCTGACACTATGAACTGTTTGCCCGTAGCTGCATTTTAGAAATATTTAATCTTTGTACTGCTGCAAGCTGCTCTAATGGCTCAAATACATCACAGCAGCAGCCAAATCTTTCAATTCCTCATAAAAACAAGGCCCTCCAGAATAGAGATTATGCCAAGAAATAGTCGCAATTGTTGTATACAAAAGTAAACCTTCTGAGTTTCTGTAATTAGTTACATTATCTAAGCCCATCTCTATGGATCTGTTTTTCATAACTTTCTTCAATTGGGGCCTCTTGGATCTATTGTGGATAGAGGAGTTCAAAACATAAAAGGAGAAGAAAGAACAATGACAATTGCCAAAAAGAAGAAAAAGAAAAAAAAGATTACAAAATCTTTCCCTCATCTCAGATCTCCTCAATCATCTTTTTAAAGAGGAATGTAAGAAAAGAGGTCACCATATATTTAGATTCTGCTGAGGTCCAAAATGGTTGAAGATAGCCACAGAATTGCCTGCTCATGTTGGTTTGGTTCAGCAAAGCCCTCAAGAACATGTCTATATGCATCTAGGAATAAGCAGTTACACGGGCCAAGACAGAGTTTTTCAAAAATGTTAATATAATTTTATTTTTTTTTTTTAACACAAAGGAAGTTAAGTACAACATTTCATGAGCATATGCTTTTAGAAATCCCTATGAAGTGCCCACCAGTATTTTCAAGTATCAGAATACCTTCAAAATTCTGCTTTAGTCCTATGCTGAAATGGGATCTTTGAAAGAGCAGCAGTAGGAAAATTGTAACATAAACCTGCTTTGATCTATTTCTACATTGATCTACTTAAGTAAGATGAAGAGCGTAATGCTTCTGCAGAAATGAAGCAGAAAAATAAATTCTAAGGATTTATGTTTCTTGAGAGCTGCATGGAAAGCAATAAAACAGAGGAAGCAGGGAGGAGGCTGTAAGGACTGTACAGTATGTTTTGCTTATGCGATGTGGGAAAATAACTCAGACTGTAATTAAAGTATTTTCAGTAAAGCCTCTCCTTAAGACTTCTTTTTAATTGCTGTAAGGAGGTGATAGTAACAAACTGCTGTTAAGATTTCAATGTGAAAAATCACAGGTTTTCTAAATATACACTCTACAGAATCAAACAACACCTGGAATAATTTATAAATAACAATCAGGCAGTGAACATCCAGCTTACCACACACCAAGTTGCTATAGAAATCAAGATCTTAGTAGCAAGTACATTGTATACTTGTTTATAATATATATTGTACATTTGTATATATTAAGCCAGAACTGATATATATATATATACACATTTTTAAATTGATGTATTTTGCTCTTCACCAAACTAAAATCCCAGAACATTGATCAAGTTTTTGTTAACACATACTATTGAAAAATTTTAGCTACAACTAGCCAGTGTCTGTACAAAACACTCCCTTGTCTCTCTGCACTAAAATCATAACAATTTAGCCACACATGAGACTTCCCAGAACTAACGCTTATCTCTCAGGTGCAGACGGTCACACCTGTGCTCCAAGCTGCCTGGATTTAAGCCAGCTCTAGTTTGGAAGCCATATGGCTGGATTATAATTGGGCTGCACATGAGTGGATGTGCTCTACTGAGAGAAAGGGTGCATTAATTTGGGTTTAGCATCACATCAAAATATTACTTGCATTCATCCAGCTTTTAAATCAGGAGCAGAATGGACACACAGCTGTCTGTTGGATTGGAAAAACATGTCCTTTATCTCTTGCAGCTGATGTATTATGAAATTTGAGAATTTTAATGCATGAGTCACAAATTTCTCTACCATGGTATTGCAAGTGGCTAATGATATGCTTTGCAGCAAAAGCTTGAAAACATAGATAGTAAAATAAAAGCAGAATGTTTTAACTACTGAACTATGCTTCTGTTCATTTGTACTCTGTATTGCCATCTCCTCAAAACAGTGCCTTACGGTACCATGAAAATCCTTTATAAAGTATTCAATAAAAATTCATTGCAAAGTGTTTGTGGACAAGAACAACTGATTATTCTTACTGAAGTACAGATGTGGCCTAATAAAATTTCATATGGGTAGAATTATTTTCTTATGATTCATAACAGGGTATGAATCTGTACAAAGAGACTGCAGTCTTAGAAATGACAAGTGACTTTGAGTCATGAGATACTGCCAAATGGCAGGAAAGAGGAAAAATAATGTTGCGTTTTCAGAAGTAAAATGCCAAAAGAAGTCTACCACTGGCTGTATTCCGACTGACCTTTTCCAGTATTGTATTGTCATTTGTTTTACATGAGTGAAGTTTCAGCTGCTAAGGCACAGAAATGTGTTGAAAATTAAATTGAGTAAAAAGAAAGAAAACATTGCAGAATGATGTGAATTAATACTGAAATGAACTAATTATATTGTGATAGCACTGTTTCTACACCTGACGCACTCCTAGCAAACTCCTTCTCAGACTAGGCACAGACCAGAGCCTGAGATGATGTGAAAGCATCACAGCAATGAAAGTAGCCCCAAGAGATACTGTGACTCAGAAACACACCTGTGAATTACAATTCCTGCCCTGCTTCCTCTTGGTTGTGTAGGAAGACAGGTTTGTTAGCAATCTGCTGCTGGAATATGCTAGCACGTGAGGACAATATGCTGCTCCTGATGGCTCAGCTGCTGTGGCCACCAGCCAGAGAGGGCTGATGCCACGGCTCCAACCCACTATTGTTGACTTTCCGCAGTCAGACATGAAGAAGAAGCATGTCGTGCACTTATTTATGTCTGTGTCCTAGTTCCAAGCAATGAATGCCCATGGAAATGCAAAGCAGGAACTCTTACTTCCTGCTAGCTCTGCATTCACAGTGAGTCTAGTTCACAATGATAGGACTTGATTTTCATATTTTTCAACTGCAGAGTTACATGAGAAATCAGACATACAATTGTACACCTAATTCATAAGCAACATGTCTTTCAATGTATTTATGAAATGGCTGGCAGATAAAGAATTTTTCAGTATTTCACAGGAGTAAACTTTCTTAAAAATGAGTTTGCTCAGGAAATTAAGGTTACGGTCAGGGCTGAGTCAGACATTGCAATACTTAGTAATGTTTAACAATAATTAGGACTTATTCATATGTCGGGGTGGGATTCGCTCTTTAGATAAAAAAAAATATTTCCTTCATTAGCTAAGCTAAGAATATTTTACTGATCTATCCAATAAGCAGTGTACATCTTAACATGAGGCACATAATTTTCTTTTTCATGTGTCTTTATGAGTAACTTTTGCTTGCAAACTTTTTTTTTTTTTTTAATACTGAATTAAGATGAAGCAATATCATACATTCATCTTGAAAATGACAGAAACCTTATCCTGTCTTCTCAAAGTCAAAAGTTTCTGCAATCTCACAAACCCAGTAAAAGGACTGAATCAAAAGTAACAATAAAGAAAGCTGAGCTGTGCTGCTGTCAGATAGGGAAGCATAAACACGGGGTGAAGCTAAATAATTAAGAGAAGATGAAATCTTGTTTTGAAATTTGTCACATGCATCTTTGAGTGAATGTATAAGTAACAAATGCATATGTAATGAAAAATTAATTTACAAATCTATGTTTATGTTGTCTAATGTATTCTGGCTTGTAGATCTGTCATGAAAACTGTTTGCATACACTACACTTTCAATGTACATGCATTTCTACTACTCCATATATGGGACATCAGCATAGACTTTTCCCATCTAACTACAGAACAAATTTAGCCACTATTGTCTGTAGAGTCTAGGCAGGTTCCTCCACTGGACAATTCAGGTATTTGTCAAGAGCATTCGCTGACCATGATCTTAGGCCAACTAAACATCCTACTTTATATGGTCATAGATTTATTTACTCAAAGTTTATTAACTTTGAGTAAGAAATTCTAAGATGAACTTTGACAGACCTCAAGTAAATGGTTCAGATGTTGAACAAAAGGAAATAGTTCACATTTCCCATGTTAAAAAATGGTTATATTCTTTAACACCAGAAGGACAGGTGGCAAGGTGTTGTAATAGAACAGAAACAATGTTCTCTGAAGACAAGCAGCTTTACTTTTGGGGGAAAGTTAGGAAAAAATTGGCCTTATCGTGATGGAGGCAACCTTGACTTATGCCCTGTAGGTACTTGCATTGTAGGAGTTATATCATCACAAAGACATTTCCATGGAAATCCTGCCTTTTTTTTCAGAACACAGCTGGATTAACAAGGGGGCTGATTTAAGTCTTCATGTGGTATGCAGTCCCTAATCTGTTTCTTTCTTATCTTACCAATGCTTGACAATGCTATATAATGTTCTTTAACTATTTTTATGTAATCCCTAAAACATATCATAGAAAAAAAAAATCATTGCCTACAAAGCTGACTTTGGCCTTTGATCACTCGCTTGGATAAAGACCAGTTTTTGTCCCTTCTCTGACATTTATTTTCTCTACTCTACCACTATACTCTGAGATAAAGGAACCTGTCACAGTATTTTCAGGTAGACATTCCTCATTCATTTGTGTCATAGCAAATTGACAGCTGAAGTTCAGAAAGCCACACAAAAGTGTGCAGAGGATATGTTCTTTACCCCACTGAATATCTATTGGAACATGACAATAAATTTAATTTAATATATGAGTATGAGTATTACAAAACAAGAGAAAGAGAGATATTTTTATGTCAGAAGAGAGAGCAGGGTATTATATTATTTGATTACAGCTTTTAAAATTATATGTTCCTTTATTATTACGGATATATACATGAGAAGCAGAGGTAATAGAAACCACAGAAATCATAGAATACCCTGAGATGGAAGGGACCCACAAGGACCATCAAGTCCAACTCCTGGCTGTGCACAGGACTACCCAAATATTGTGGAACTACATTAAGTTTGGGGTTTTCAGTCTTGATGTTGTTTTGGTATCTGACACATGAGAGCTATCACCTTTAACGATTTGAGAAACTAAGTATAAGCCTTCTGGAACTGCAGAGAAATCAGAAGGACAGATGGCCCCTGCTTCCCATCTTCCATAGATTAAGAGAAGGACATAAAAGGCTTGCTGACCACTGGAATACAGCATTTCCTACTGTAGCCTTCTGCTCCTTACATTCACACCTTAAAGAACTGCAGCCTCAGATTAACAAAGACACAGTGAAGGAGCTGATCTAGGCATAAGAGCATCTTCACACTTTTGCTACAACTGTCAGGAATTTGGCGAAGCATCTTGTTGCACGCTGAAGAATGATTGTCTTAGGCTTTTCTCTACTTCACATTCTGCAATTCTGGGGGTACAGCCAAAGCCAGGACCCTGAAAGCTGAAAAGGTCTCCCATGTTCAGCTTGCCAGGACACAACTTTCCTTTTTCCCTAATTTTGTACCCTGTTTGCTGATTGTGTGAAGAATTCCAATTCTTCACATTTTCTACAGAATGTATTCACTAAATTTACCAGCTTCAATTGACTAATAGGCATGTTACACATTGGACTGCATTTATCTCACAGTATACGTAATATCTGTGTTTTTTTTTTTTTCCTTTTTTTTTCCTTTTTTTTTTTTTTTCCTTCAAATACCCTCAAATGAGTGATCTAAGTGTTCATTTGTGTATTTTTTCAGCTACTTACTCACTTAACTTAAATACTCACAAGGGACGTCTTTTGCAGTTATCACATTTAATAGCTAATAAAAATATGCTCCTAGTGCGAATTCTGAGTTCTGTCTTCTGGATCTGTCTGGAAAGTGTTCACAGGCACTTTCATACTTTCTACTACATGAGTTGTTGAGTAAGCTGACGGCATTCTTTTAACAGAAGAAATTCTTTCACACTCTTTTTCATGTAGCTGTCTAACTGAGGATCTGGTAGCAATTCTGAACATCTGTTTCATTCATTTTGAAATTGTTTCAAATTGCAAGTTACAACTGTTATACTTGATTTACAAACGAAGGCCTCCCTAGCCTTTGTTTTTGCCACACTGCTGGGTGATTATAGCCAGCATGTGTTTGCTTTGCAGTATTGCCCCTCATTGCTTTCTGGGTGGATGCATAATTGATAAAAAAAAGTTACCACCTTAAATTGCATTCAATTCTTAATTTTGATTAAACAAACAATATTTAAAGGCTGATTTTAATTACATTTATTCAAAAGTCCTGTTTTAAACCAGCAAGTATTTCTCTCACTATTCCAACCAATGAATTAATTCTATTACGGGCCCTTCATTAAGATGCAGTGCAGCATTCAGCACCTGAGAGCTATTGCGCTGCTCCCAAAATTCTCCTCCTAACACAATAAACATCTTAGACTTGCAGCTGGTATAATATTTAGCAGCTTGCAGTCTGACCTTTTATTCCTCCCACTCCAACCTTCTCATGGTGATATACTTGATGACATTCAATCAAGATAAGGGCTGTGGCATATAACTGCATTTTATCATTAATTTAATTTTAAAACGGTGTCACTGAGATTGCAAAGTCTTGTAGTGAGCAACTGCTATCCATGTACTCTTTTTTTTTTTTTTGAGAAGAAAAAAAATATATTTGAGAAATACTTTTTCAAAACAGTTTAAGTATTTTGTTTCATAAATTCCAATCTCACACACCTCTCACAAAAACTATGACAAACATATAGCATGGAAAATACCGACACTACAAAATGAATAACTCTCGTGTAATCCAAATTACCCAGCTCAGGAGTTTAACACTGTCATGATGAGTTCTAAACTCCCTGCTTTGTAATGCTTCAGTACTTAACAGGATAGATATACAGTATTCTCCCACTTCAGCAGCTTCTGTGAATAATCACTATAGATACAAGAGACTAAACTCAAAACCTGAACTTTCAATGTTACTTTTTTTCCCCAAAGAAAAAAGTAACATAGCCCAGAGCTTAAAACCACACATATAAGATGCAATAGGTGAAGGCTCTCGTGCTCACTTTACTCAATAATTGACAGGCATTCAGCAACCTGGCCTGCAAATTTTTATGGCAGAAGGTATTTTTTTTTTCAGCATCCCTCCCAGGAATGCTCATCCTAACTAGAGGCTGGATTCACATGCACAAGGAATTCATAAGGACACACGGACTGCTTAAGCTGGATAGAGATGAGACCGAGATAATACTCCTGTAGCAAGTCTTACCACGTTAAGGAGTAGGGGTGCAAGAGCAGCAGGTGTGGCTCCCTCCCTCAGCTGCTCGTGCTGCAATACCGGGGAAAGGGTTCACAGCTCAGGAGAGCATCACACCTCACAACCACTTCAAATGTTAAAGAGACGTCTGAAAGCCCCTGTGCCACCAGCGACCGTGTGGGCCCATATGAAGTACACGACTGACCCTGCCCCAGCAGAACCCCTAGCACTGAGCAGCACCCACAGACACAGAAGAAGTCGGCCTTCAGTGCCTCCCCTCCATTCCTCGGGAAAGGGAGAGAGGCAATGTACCCACTGAGCATTGACCTGCTCCGTGAAGGTCCTTCATCCCTGGGTTGAAGCACCTGTTCCCAGGCAGCTTTTGGAGCCTGACCACCCCTAAGTGCAGACCTCAGTCCCATTTCCAGCTGGCAGGGCAGGGATTGAGGGGGAGGGAGGTCATCCGACCTGCTCGCCCCGCTCTGAGGTTTTTGCAGGCACCCCCGAGCCCGCTGCCGGGCCATTCCCGTCCCCAGCTCACCTTGTAGACGTTGATGGGGATGTCGATGATGATGTGCAGCAGGTCGCCCAGGGCCAGGCTGGCGATGAGGATGTTGGGGCCATTCCTCATGCACTTGTTCTTGTAGATGATCCGCAGAAGCGTGGAGTTGCCGATGATGCCCAGGACGAAGACCAGGCAGGACACCACCGTGTTGATGTACTTGAAAGTCTCCTTGATCTCCGTCTGCCCCGTGCACATGGGGGGCGAGGCCGAGCGGGGCCGCCCGCCGCCCACCCCCCCAAAACCCTTGGGCAGCACGGCCGCCCGGGAAGCGTTGGGCGGCATGGGGGGCCCGGCCGTCAGAGGGGCGGCCTCGGCGACCCCCGGAGGGCCCTGCAGGCCGGGACCCGGGGGTCTCAAGGCTCCGTTGCCCTCGGCGGCGGCGGCGGGGCGGCAGCCGAGCAGCAGCAGCAGCAGGAGGGCGGCGGGCATGGCGCGGCGCGGCCGGACCCCCGTCGGGCTGTCAGCTCCGACCTGCGCGGAGGAGAGAGGGTACGGGGGGTGAGCTCCGGAGAGGGGAAGACAAGAGCGGGGTGGTCGCCTCCGTGTGTGCCTTCCCCGGGGGGGTGCCGCCGCCCAGCACCGGAGCGGAGGCTGGGGCGGGGAAGCCCCGTCGGGGGCGGGGGGGGCCCCGCTGCGTTCCCCCTCCGCTCCTCACCCCCGAGCCTCGCCTCGCCTCGCCTCTCCTCGCTGAGCCTCCCGAGCCTCGCCGAGCTTCCCTCCCTCCCCGCCCGCCGCCTGCGGGGCTGTGGCTGCCGAGCGAGGGAAACGCGCTCCGCCGGTTGCTCCCCGCCCCGGCCGGCTGCCGCCGCGATGGGAGCCCCGGGCCGCGGCCGGAGGGAAGGAAGGAGGGAATGAAGGAGGGTCGGGATCCTGCGGAGGGACCCCAGCGGCTGTCAGCGGCGCGGCCAAACCCACCTCCTAAAGCCGAGCCGGCCCCCCCCTTTTCTAAAACATTGGCCTGCAGCTGGCCCATCCGTCACGGACAGACCCCACCCGCGCCCTCCGCCCACCCACGCCTCCCCTCCGCCTCCTACCCCGCACCCCCTTCCCACCCCTTTTCCCCCCCTCCCCTCCCCGCAGCTCCCGGGGCTCGGGGCCGCTGCCGCCGGGGGGGCTCCGAGGGCTGCCGGGGCTGGGGACGCCCCTCACGCCTCCCCCCGGTCGAGGGGTTCCCTACCTCGGTACCCCGCCGCCGCCGTCCCTTCTCGGAGCCCGTCCTCCTCGTCCTGGGGCAGGTCGAGCGTGTCAGCCTCAGCGAGAAGACGTTTTGGGGGGTTTCAAGCAATTGGCGAATCGACGCGGTTGTTAAAGGAGATTTTGTCACTGCCAGGGGACGCCTGCGGGGACGAAGAGGTGTTTGCCCTGCTGTCCTCCCCGAGACCCTTCCCCGTGTCTGCGTTTTATTCCTGCCTGCAAACAAGCCCCCAGCACATCCAGGGCTGTAGGAGCTGCTTGCAGAAAGCTGAGACTTCGGAGAGACCGGTGCCGCTATGTAAATCACTTTACAAGCTGGGGTACTTCGTATACTGCCCTTAGATAAGCGGTAGTGTTTTGGCCATCACGGGCTAGTAGTAATCCAGCCTGGTTATCTCGTTGTTGCTTTGGGCAGCCTGAGCAATGCATCTGATCTCAGCCAGCTCGTTCCAGTTATTGGGCCCTTCAGTGAAGCGTAAGGGAAGGAGCAGAGAGATTTGTGCAGGCTCTTGTGGAGAGTGAGAACTGCCTCAGGAGGCTGGAAACAACTGCACATCTAACTAAAATAGATTTAAAGATGTTTCCCAGCATATCTGTGAACAAGCTCCCCGATCTTTTCATGCTGGAAGCTAAATCATATGCAGAACATGAATGCGTAAACACTTCATTACAGAGTGACCCACTCACCTATATTATTGACATGCCCAGGGGGAGAAACACCAAAACCCAATTGTTTCTTTTAAACTTCTCACTGAATTGTTGGTCTGATCTCTCTTGTCTTCCCTTCATCTCCTGATAACACTTCGAGCCACTGTGGCAAACAGCCTTTTCCCTTCCTCATTTAACTCATTTTTCACATATCCATCTTTGTTGAATATAAAGCATCTTTCCCATTTAATCACCCTTGATTCATTTCCTCATTTAGCTGGCACATTTCTTTTTCCTCCCTGTGAAATGAAGGTACCAGACTCACTTCTCAACTGCATAAGTGTAGCTGGAGGTTGATTGTACTCCAGCTAAAAAAGTGATCTTTTCAGACTTTTTCAGATTATGTATTGCAATAGGATACATTGTGCAACACTGTCTGATTCTGCTCTGGATGACACACGTGTGAAATTGAATTAACCCTACAGAATCCCGAGACTTGTGGACTTAAAAAGTCTTTTCAATTTTCAGTTCTACATTGTCTGCATTTCCTGTTCTGCAGTCTGTGTTTGCAGCACCGATTTTTATTAGAAACTCTTGCCAATTAAAATAGAATTAACTTTTATCTGGTCATGCCTGTTAACAAGACTGTACAACATGCAAGGTTATAGGTCTTGAAACATTCTGTGCTGACCCTGACCATCACGAAATAGATTGCGACTACAATGAAATATGTTTGCCAACACTTTTGTTAGCTCAGTTCCATTAGATATGTTTGCTACTGTTTGATAGTACTTATTTCAGCATCAGAATTATTAGTAATAGCAATTTAGCTTCAGAAAATGTTAGTAATGCCACTAGTTCATACAGAACTCTGGACAACTGCTGATACTTGAAGCAGAATTACTTTGTGGTATTGCACAAAAAAGAATCTAACCTCTTTCTGACTGCCAGCAGTTTGCCTAGACCAGCTTTTTTTTTTTCCTGATTACTGTTAGATATGGCGAACAATTGATAACGAAAATTGACCATTCATCAGAACTGAAGGGATAGTCAAGGAAAGAAAATTGTCTAAGTTTGCTACTTTTTTTTTTTTCTCTACTCTGTCTTTTCATAGTTTGGAATATTTGAGAAATTAAAAAGTATACGCTAGGATCCAAGTCTCCTTTAATTAGTGAAAAAGTAATGCTGCTTGTATATCTTTTTTTGTTGTTGTTTGTTGTTATTGTTGCCTTTTTTTTTCTTTTTCTTTTTTTTTTTTTTTTTTTGTCCCAGAAAACAGAAATACTCCTGGTCCTTTGGAAAGTTCATTTTTGTACAAAATGGGGAATGTTGCATCATTATCAAAAAGATCCTCCAGACAGTCTGACACTTGTTTTACTACGTTTTGTACTTCCCCTGCATTTTATCCCACTGGCTATTAACACTTCAGTGAAGTATATCCAGTGACTCTCTTAATTATAAGACAGATGCAACATGGTTGATAATGCTCTTTTTTTTTTTTTTTTTTTTTTTTTTTTTTTTTAATATCATACACAAAGTATATAGACTGGGTAACTTTTAGTCACCACCAGAATGATTTTCAACAACAGAAAGATTTAAAAAAAATATTCCATTATGTGTAAAATAAATCATGAGAAGCAGTACAGATTATTGCACCAAAAAATCCTCCTATTAAGATGATGAAACACATCTTAGGAATCTATATTTTAATGCATGCTGTATTCATTCAATCAATGGGAATTTTTTCATTAGCTTGCAGATACTTTTGCAGCTTTCATTATTTTTCTGTTTATGTTGTTCAGTAACTAAGTAGCTTTGGAAATCTGCCCCATCAAGCCTTCTTTTCTTTTTATTGAGTCTGGTGGAAATTTGCCTACTAACTGGGGCAAGTTCAGGATGAATAGAAAGAATAGGCATCTCTGTGTGAGCCAGTCATTAGATTCATGAGGTGAATTAAAGTCATAAAATTGTTTTCAGTGTTTTAAAAGTTACCATAGAAACATTACCGATGGCAGCAAGTTTTAAACAGAATAAATACAATGTACTTTGAGAAATTTAGAAATTAAGATACAGAGCTTTGTAACTACACATGGTTATATGTTGGACAGATGATACAAAGAATGATATTATCTGTCTCGTTTTTCTCCCTTAGTCTAAATTCATGCTAAGATTCAAAATTCTTTTTTGTGTGATGTATGGCTATGCTTTACGTCTCCTTCTACAAAGCTGAGCACCTCCTATAAATTACAGTGTCGCCTGTCAACTGCAATGTATTGATGTTACACATAATTCTTGAAACAGTTGAACATCATTTATTTTATCACTAAAGGTTATAATAAAACAATGTCAGAAGATATCACAAGTGAAACATGAAATCTGAGTGCAGATACCTATTTTAATATAAGAGCTTACATCTTAAATGATTCCATAATTTACCTTAAAGGAGTAAGATGCAAAACAATGAAAGACAATCAAATTTGTACTTAAATAAAAATAATTGTCTGTCTCTTAAAGTCCTTATTTATATAAGTTCAAGGATTTTTAGATGAAATAAAGTTCAAGCCTTTAAGGCAGACTGGTCACTAACTGAAAAATATTTCCCCCTCTAAGTCAAAGATTAAAAATAATATAGGACTTAGTAAAACTTATTCATCTCATCCTTCCTATTCAGCATCAGCAAAGAAAATCACAAGGTAAATGAAAGTTAAAATTAAAATTAACATAGTAGTACCTCATGTAATTAACTTAAGGTATGATAAAATACACAGAATCAATGTCTTTTAAGGGAAAAACTACAAAAAGGGGTTGTGAATGTAGCTGCAGGTTTGAATGGGCTCGAATAAGGAATATATATATATATATATATTATTTTACTGAAATGATTAAAGACAAATTTTCCATAGTATTTCAATAGATTAAAGGTGACCAAGTTTACTTGTGAATTCCATTTTTAGTAGTGGAGGGTTGGACCAGAATCTCCCAGGAAGCCTAGATAAGACAGCTGTAATACATATTATATGTAATACATATATATATATATATATATATATATATATTATATATATATATATATATATATATTTTTTTTTTTTTTTCTGGGAAATGTGATAACTGACCATATATTGTTCATGTTGATGCACAGAGATCACTCCAGGCAAACCTTTCCAGTCTGGATTAAATTCATTTCCAGACAAAATGTCTGACTTTGAAAAGAGGTGCAGTGATTCACTCATCCATGCTTTTCTGCAAATGTGACCATACAACACAAACACAGCATTCTTCAGAATAGAATGAATCCTCCAGTACATACTGACTTTAAAATGTATTGATACAATCATAGAACAGAAAACACATTCAGTTAAAAATCACTAGAAAAAAGAAATCCATACTGTGAAATAAAAGAGGGCCAGGCAGACATCTTCAAGTGCTGGACACCTGGCTGTTGACAGAGTCCCTTTTTCTTTCATGCATCTCTTGTTCAGGATTGTTCCAACTAGCTCCTTAACAAATTTGTTACTGTGGGGCCAGCCCTTAGCAGTGCTGATGAAAGTCAATTCTTGCCACCTAACACCATTGGCTTCTTCTGCACAGTAACATGGCTAGCAGCCGAAGAAATCCCTGGGAACCTCTGCTCAGGCTGGAGAGAGGGTCACTCCTAATTCCAAGGTGAGAGTTGTTCCCTCAAAGGGATTCTTGCTGAACCCCATTAACAGAATGCAGTATATATTTACCCAAGTAAATAAGCAAGAGTTACTATTTAAATTCCATATACCCCTACAGGTGGAAGTACTATTTATGAGGATGAAAGCTCAAATTCTCATAGAGACCTAGAAAAGGCTTTCTACAGATCTACATCATTTCTAAATGATCTAATTTCTACAGATCTACATGATCTGCTTTCTACAGATCTACATCATACATCATTTCTTTTTCTCTTATGTGTATAAGATATGAAGAAATCTTACATGTGAAAATAAGTCCTCACTGTTCAGACTTTTGGAGAAGCTCCTCACATTTTAAATAAGCATTGGACTGTGGATGAAAAGCAGTGTTTGGTCATCTCAGGTTTTGGATATTGGTAGTGTATTTCCATGGAAATAACTAAGTAGCTATCATCAGTTCTCAGTGCAGAGAAGGGTAGAACAGTCTCTTCTGTCAGAATGGACCAGCGGTCCGTGTTGGGGCCCATCCTCTTTGATATCTTTATTGATGATTTGGATAAGGGACTTGAATGAACCCTCTGTACGTTTGCAGATGACACCAAGATGGGGGGAAGTGTCTATCTGCTAGAGGGTAGGAAGGCCCTGCATAGGGACATGTACAGGATGGGTCAATGGGCAGAGACTACTGGGGTGAGGTTCAACATGGCTAAGTGCCAAGTACTGTACTTTTATCACAACAATCCCATACAATGCTACAGGCTTGGGGCAGAGTGGGTCAAACATTGTGCAGAGGAAAAGGGATCTGGGGGTGTATCAAAGCTTGCCTTGAGCATGAACTGGCAGTGTGCCCAGAAGACCAATGACATCCTGGCTTGTATCGGGAATAGTGTAGCCAGCAGGAGCAAGGAGGTGATTGTGTCCCTGTACTCTGCTCTGGTGAGGTCGCGCCTTGAGTACTGTGTTCAGTTTTAGGCCCCTCACCACAAGAAGGACATTGAGACCATGGAGTGTGTCCAGAGAAGGTCTACAAAGCTTGTGAAGGGCCTGGAACACAAGTCCTACAAGGAGCGGCTGAGGGCACTGGGGTTGTTTATTCTGGAGAAGAGGAGGCTCAGGGGAGACCTTATTGCTCTTTACAACTACCTGAGAGAAAGTTGTGAGGAGCTGAGTGTTGGCCTCTTCTTGCACATAACTAATGATAGGACTGAAGGAATGGTCTCAGGATGTGCCGGGCGAGGTTTAGGTTGGAATTTAAGAGACATTTCTTCTCAGAAAGAGTAGTCAGGTATTGGAATGGGTTGCCCAGGGAGGCTGTGGAGGAAAGGTTGGACATAGTGCTTAGGAACATGGTTTTGTGGGTGATGGTAGTGGTAGAGGGATGGTTGGACCAGATGATCTTGGAAGTCTTTTCCAACCTTAATGATTCTATAATCCTATGGATGATGAAGACTAAAGTTGTCTGATACCTTTTAGGAAGCTTCCAATACTATCAGTCCTACTGATCACACTTTTTGTAGGAGTTGTTTGTGAAACACAGATCATCATTTTCTTATGAAATAAAACCACATTTTTTTATTTATTTCAAATCAGTGCAGCTGTTTGCTGAGGTTGCAACTTTAACTACATTTTTCAAGGTATTGCTAAAGGTTTTGTACTCTACAAAGACATTTAGTAGTTACTATAGATGTATGTTTTCTCAGGGGATCATCAAACCCAGTTTTTACAGTATTGAAAACAGGCATAAATTTATGTGCTTTTGTTATCTTTTACATTTTGCAGCAAAATCTAGTCTTCAACAATTAACAAATATGTTCATATAAATATGGTCATTTTTTGTTTGTTTATATTGTTTTGTTTTATTTTTAAATTGAAAGTGGCCTCTGGAAGGAGCCTCAACCCCTGACTTTGTTATTGTGTAGTGGGTTTACGTGGCAAGGTATTGGTAGCAGGGGGCCATAGGGGTGGTTTCTGTGAGAAGGATCTAGAAGCTGCCCCATATTTGGTAAGGGCCCCACCACTGACCAGAGCCGAGCCAATAAACGATGCTGTTTTACGCCTCTGTGAGAGCATATTTAAGACAGGGAAAAAACCACTGCGCCACACAGCAGCTGGGAGAGTGAGAGGAGTGAGGAACAGCCTTGCAGGCACCAAAGTCAATGATGAAGGAGGGGGAGAGGTGCTCCAGGCACTGGAGAAGAAGTCCACTGTGGCCTGTGGTGAGGACCATGGTGAAGCAGGACGTCGCCCTGCAGCCCATGGAGTACCACGGTGGAGCAGGGTTCCACGCTGCAGCCCGTGGAGGAGACCACGGTGGAGCAGGTGGCCCTGCACCGACAGATGTTGCCGCCTGTGGAAGACCCATGCCGGAGCAGATTCCGGGCCAGACCTGTAGCCCGTGGAGAGGAGACCACGCAGGAGCAGGTGACCTGGCAGGAGCTGCTGCCCGTGGGGGAGCCAGGTTGGAGCAGTTTGCACCTGAGGGATGGACCCCGTGGTATGGACCCATATCTGGAGCAGCTCCGGAAGAGCTGCTGCCTGTGGGAAGCCCACGCCGGATCAGTTCATCAAGGACTGTATTCCGTGGGTGGGACCCCACAGCACAGGAGACGAGAGTGACCAAGAAGGAGCGGCAGAGAAGAAGCTCTGTAGACTGACCATAACCCCCATTCCCCTGTTCCCCTGCACCAATCGGGGGGAGGAGGTTGAAGTGGGTGGATGGGGGGGAAGGTGCTTTTGGTTTCTTTCCTTTGTTTCTCACTTCTCTAGCTTGTTACTAATAAGCAATAAATCTTACTATCTCCCTATGCCGAGTCTGTTTTGCCCATTACAATAATTACTGCGTGATCTGCTTGTCCTTATCTCAAACTTTCAGCCCTTTTCATCTTATTTTTTCCCCATTCCTCTTTGAGGAGCGGAGTGAAAGAGCAGCTGTGGTGGAGGTCGGCTGCCCACTCGAGCGGAACCATGACACAGGCACATTACCAAGATGATTTTAGCTTCAAAATCTTTTATTCCATTCCAGTCATGTTTTACATTACTTTGGCACACAATGCAGACTTAATGGCCTAAGTGCATTCTTTCGCTCAGGTGCAATGTCACTAATAATCCCTTAATAGAACCTCTATAGGTATTGACTCACAACTTCTAAGTCCTGTGTAAAGAGACAAACCACTCTGTTGTTACACAAAGGATGCTTCTTTAGTTTGCTGTCTTTTTTCCCCCATGTGCATTGGAGTTTTTTGTTTGTTTTGTTTCTTTCTTTTTCTTCCCCCCCTAGAATCCATTTTGTTTTCTAAATGCTTTAATTTTGTGTGACATCTTCTGAAGACTTCAGTCCTTCAGATGAACCAGCTTGGTACCCATGAGTACCATCATCACCAATCTTCACAGAATCACAGAATGGTTGAGGTTAGAGGGAGTCTCTGGTGGTCATCTGGTCCAATGCTCATGCTTAAGAAAGGACATCTTGAGCAAGTTGAACAGGACCATGTCCAGATGGATTTTAAATATCACCATGGAGGTGGGAGACTCTTTTTGGTAATCTGTGTCAACGATCAGGCACCGTCACAGTAAGGAAGTATTTCCTAATATTCAGAGGGAAACTCTTTTGTTCTAGTTCATGTTCATTGCCTCTTGTCCTGTCACTGGTTACCACTGAAAAGAGCTTGGCACCACCATACACTCCTTTCAGGTGTGTATACACCTTGATCTCCCCTGAGCCTTCTCTTTTCCAGCTGGAGTCCCATCTCTCTCAGCCTCTCCTCACATGAAAGATGCTCCAACCCCTTAATCATCTTTGCGGCCCTTCACTGAAGTCTCTCCAGTAGCTCCATATATCTCTTGCACCAGGGAGCCCAGAACTCTTGTATCTGGCTTGCACAGACCTGTGCTCCATGGCACCCACTCCACTTGTAGCCATTGAAAGAACATTGTCTTGCTTGTTTCTGAGTCTACAGACTTACAGTAAACTCCTGGTAGCCTGCTAATATATTTGTTGTCAGATCAAGCCACTGCTCTCTGAAGTGGACCTCTTTTCTCCTAACAGCAATCTATTTTTTATCTCCAGGAAATAGAGTATTCTTGTTTCAAGAGGAACTCTCCAAAGCTACTTCCTGCTCAAAAATACATTTTGATTTCTCCAGGGAAAAGTTCCCCCTAACTTGTTTTTAGCTCTCTCCCCATCCTTGACCTTCACATATAATTTTTTAGTGACCTTCCCTTCCTGAGCCTTCCTTCTCTCTCTGCTTTGCTAGAGAAGGGATCCTATACCTCTTTCTCTTGAAATTCCAGGCCAGCATGATCATATTGTCCCCAACATCAATCAGAAATGACTTCTTACAACTCCTCCCACAATTTATTTATTTTATTTTATTTTATTTTATTTTATTTTATTTTATTTTATTTTATTTTATTTTATTTTATTTTATTTTATTTTATTTTATTTTATTTTATTTTATTTTATTATTTTATTTTATTTTATTTTATTTTATTTTATTTTATTTTATTTTATTTTATTTTATTTTACTTTATTGTATTGTATTGTATTGTATTGTATTGTATTGTATTTTTTTGAGCTGGAGACTTTCTACAGATGGTATTTATTTTTCCAAGTAAGCTTCCCTAATATGGCATTCTTTCAGTTCAAGCTTCATTTTTCCCTTGTTTTCATGAGGTACAAATGTAGTCTTCTACATTTGTAGAGGTTCTGCTCTGTCTCTTTTCCTTTAACTGTTCTCTGAACCTGTTTTTTTTTTTTTTTTTTTTCCTTTTCCCAGTTTTCCCTGATCTTTCTGGCTTTTTCATCCAGGCATTGAAATCTTGCTTCTGGCATATCTCTTCCTGTGATATCTCAAGTACTTTCTGTAGCCTTGACCTCATCTGCTGAATTTTTTCCATAGAAGAATTTGAACTTTCCTGGAAGCCACAGCCACAGAATACTTTCTTCTCAGTACAACCATCTTGTTTCTTCTCCTGTCCTTCTGCTTCAGAATTTCTGAATATAGATCTTTTATAATGTGCAGAGAGACCTCCACATTCACAGGTGTATAGACTAACTAATAGCATCCAGATATCTGGCCTGAATAAAACTGGTATTCAAATCTTGCTGCTGTCCTCTCTCTTGTCCTTTGTAGATGAAATTTGTTGATTTTTCTTCTATGGTGTCAATTTTCACCTCTGGAAACTTGATTTTGCTCATTTTCTGTTTGTGGAGGCTTGAAACTACTTTGAGTACTTCACAAAGCCAGTGTCTTCTTACAAATGTATTTATAGTCTTTTCAACTATAATGGAGTAAGGGCAGTCATTCTGCAATAAGCAGACTAATAAAGTACTTTTAGTTCTCTAATGAAATTTCAGCCTTAAGTTCCAGAAAGACGCTATGTAAAGGTGAGAAAGTCTTAGAAAGGTAGTTCCAAACTTAGCTTCAGTCCAAATGAGTCCATCTTGAAATACTCTCTGTACTCAGGTAATAAATTCTCCAGGTAAATAACCAGCATCTTGAAAAATTACAAGTAGATATTGTGGTTTTCATGATTCTTCTGCCTCACATCATTCTCACCATTCCCAGTTTTGATCATTACTTATTTCTTGTTCTCAGCAATTTCAGTCTCCAGGTGGCCTACAAACCCAACTCTAGCACATCTTTTTCCTTCTGTTTTCATTAATCTGCACAGCAAAGCAAATGGTTCATGACTTTGTGCGTGTGCCATGTGTTCCTCTTCTCTGGTCTGTCTGACATCTATATGTGATTTTCTTTTAGAATAAGTCCATGTAAAATGCGCATAGTAACTGAGCAGAAGATGACAGCATTGTATTTCCTTATATTACCTGGATTGTACGCTCAGTTTGGTTAAGCAAATAAATGCAGCTCTGAGAAGTTTTTGGAAGTAGTTTTAGCACACTGAAAACTGGGTATATGGCCACTTCTACAATTTTTATTTTCTAGTCAGAACAGAAATTGTGCAATAGCTATCTTTCACTTGTTTCCTCATCACTTATGTTTCTCATTAGAATCAGAGACAGAAAATTAAATGATAATGAAGAAAAGCAAGTGCAAATATTGCAGCTTCCAAAAAGGTCATTCTAATTTGGGAGAAGTGTCAGAGAGGGTTCTGTTATATCTGAGCCATTTCCCTTATTTCTGTTCATTGTCAGCAGAAAGAACTTGCTCCTATTATGTTAAAAATAAAGTGCCAAAGTTGTATTTTTAGGTCAAATATAAGAGAATGATAACCCATTCCCCCATGTCCTCACTACAGATGTGTAGCCTCCTTACTTTAATGACGTGCATGAAGATCACTACTTCCTCTATTTTAGACACAGAATGCCCTTGCAAACAAGACACTTTATTTTAGTGAGAATTTCCTGGATAAATACAAGTTACATCCCTCAGACATGATTCCTGTGTATTAAGATTGATGCAGTCCTTCCTTTGAAACACTTAGCTGAAATGCACATTTATTTCATAGTTGTGTTATGCCAGAAGTCCAGATGCAAAGGGCAAAAAGCCATGAGAATTAGGGCAAAGAAGATAAGATACCATAATATTTAATAATGCAATTGTAATTTTCTCTGCTGTGTGATAGTTTTTCTAGTAACATTTGATTTGCTAAAAGTTACTTGTTAGTACGAATGTAACAAGATTAATTCCTACCAAATTTATACCCTTTTTAGGGATTGATAAATGCAGAGATGCAGATTTATTGCTGTTTGTTGATAGTATAACAGAGTTAGGACTAGTTAATAATGCTATACTACAGACCAGCCATGAGTCTGCCCTCCTGTCTCTGTGCTTGCCCTCAGTGCTAAAAAAAAAGAGACAGTCCACTCCCTTTCTCATCACTCTTTTTTCAGTTGCTATTTTTAGCAACATTTTTACCTCTTGTACCATTTTAAACCCCATCAAGCTCAACAGGCCAAACATGAAGCTGATGAATATATTTCTTGGGCCTGAAACAAAAAGGAAGGGAACAGTTAGAGAAAGGGTTTCCTTCCCTAACTTTTTCATGTTAACTGCAATTGTGTGGATATGTGGCATATCAGCAGCTGAATGATGAATCTGTTTTTAAGAATGTGAGTCAAACATAATCTCTGAAGGCTTCACATCCCACTTATTACCTCCCCTTGGCAGGTGATTTGCTTCAAGAGCATGTCAGTCTGTTATGTACCATGAACAATTACGGATCTAAACACTTGTGCAAGAGCAAGGTTTGGCAAACAAGAAAGAGTAATTCCATGTATTTCTTATTAACTGATGGATGTTGAATCTCTTTTAAGAACCCCCACACAGCAGTGTTGTTATGTCTTTGCCAGCTAGTGCTGTCCTAGATAATGTCTGGGTGTGTTGCAGGGGTAATACATGGTACAAACTGTCCCAGTGAGATATCTGGACACAGCCAGCTCGGTTTGGGTGTGTATGCATGTGGGGATGAGGGGGAAGGGAAAGGATTTAAATGACTGCAACCAGTTTGTGTCATGCTGCTGACCTTTAGGTTCCTGGATAATTCTATTTACTGATACAGACATGGCCTGCAAGTCCCACAGAAGCCTTGAAGACAGGATGATGGTAGAACTTGGCCTTGTCTTCTTAGGGAAGAATGACATGCAGTTAGTAATCTCAAATGTTAGCAGGCAGAACTTTCACAGTTAGATCAGGGTTCACTTGTAACACGTATAGTGGAGAAGATGAGAAACGATGGAAAAGGGTCATGTGGCAAAAACAGAAGGGTTTCAGGCTCAGATGAGAGGGGACTGACAGCTGTGGAATATGAAGGAAAAGCCTATCCCTTTTTAGATCTAGGTGCAGAGCTATCTAAATAGGATAATGGGTCACTGTGGGTTGGCCATAGGATGTCTGTGTAGTGGAGTGATGTGTTGTGTCTCAAAGTGATGTGTCTGATGCAAATAAGGCCTACAGCAATGACTAGGCAATGGTGGACAGGTTCTGGCTAAATGGAGTTCTGTTTTACCTGATTTCCTTGTTTCCCCATAAATAGTGTGCTAGAGGCTGTACTCTGCATGAGAGTCATTTCTCAGCTAGACATCGGCATGATAGATGCTAAACCTGGAGTATCTTCTATAAGTTTTTTTTACATGACTGGAACCAGCTGTCTCAGAAGATGATTAGCTGCCTCTGGAGATTAGGACACGAGATTGATCAAAGGATTTGCCTTCTAGATAATCTACTAATCTCTGTTAACTGCCAGGCTTCTAGATGTTTTAAACTAGATGAAATGAACACCAGTGTCTGAGCTTTAGTGGGAAGAATGTTTAGGATAGGATACACAAGTTAAAAAATGAATGAGCTTTTTCCTGTTTCTGTTAGTTGCATTACTTGAGATTCCTCATCTTTCTCTGTTTTGTCACATACATTTTATGATCACTCAAAACCAGATGATATATCACCTCTTTGTCATTTGTTTATCTTTTTAATTTCTGTTCCTTAATAAACTTAGTAGCCACGTGTAACTTCAATTATCACCAATAAATTTGGATCAGTTTTTCTAGACAGTTGCTTGTTGTTGGTTCTTTACAGTTTCCATTTCTAAAATCACAATCGGAGTGTAACACATACTTTGATTCAAATGGGTTAATACACATGATCAAGAGGAAACATTTCCTTTATCTCTATTTTTGTCATAAGGAACTAGCCAAAACCTCAGACCAAAACAAACTTTTATTTGGCACTGATTCACATAATTTGGACCCAATCCTACTGTTCTGGAAATCAATAACAGCTCTCCCATTGGGCTTCTGGAAGGATAAGATGGGGTCATTAATAACAAATATCTTTGGTGAATTCCCTCCCCTCCCCTCCCTTCCCAGGTTCGGTCTCTGCAAAACTGGCCTGAAACCTGGACTTGGTTCCAAGTGAAATATGTTGTTGGCTTGGAGTTAGTGTCTAGTGTCCACTGACGTTTTGTCAATATAATAAATTGACATTACAATTCGTTTGGATTTCATGCAATGGGCAATGAATTTGGAAGTACAACCTAGAACAACAGGACATGAAAATCAAGGACTGAGAAGCACAGCATATACTGAAAAAGGCTTTTCTTGTAGTGATGGATGAACACATCAAGTTCCAAAGGTTTGGTTTGGATAATCATTCAGCCTTTTCTGGGTTCACAATAGATGCTGCAAATTTCAGCAGTTTAAATTATATTACAAGATTTCCAAAATGTCTTGATCTTGGCTGTATTGAAAATATGGGGCCACAACATGGCTTCACAATGCTTAGAACTAGATAATGCATTTAGGCTTAGGTTTGGATTGTTTCACAAACCAGCTTTTTTTCTGTTGTATTCAGAAACTTTATTTCCCATTCAAAAGTGGAATTCTATGCTGTTAAACCATTGGGTCTGGTGGTCTAGTTATGTTGCTCCCAGACAATATCTGTTCATGCTTCCAGAATTAGCAGGGAAAGAGCTATTCCCAATGATCATTTAGGGTACTACTATTCTGTCTTGAATACTGGAAATGTAACTGTAAGGATATTGGCTGTCCCAAGTCTTTCCGCCTCAATGCCATGGAATAGCTTGGACATATTTTTTCACTATCAGAGAAGTAGCCATAGTCCAGGGGCTAGAAGTGAAAAGACTCTTCCTTGACTTATCTTAACTACACAGATTGAGCAATATTGTGACAAGAAAGTGATGCTGCTGTATTCCCATATAACTGATACTGTCATTTGGCAATTCCTTTTAAAATGGTCAGCTATAGATTATTCAAACAAACTGGAAATAGCAAAGAATTGTAATATCCAACCCCAAAATAAATGACTGCTGCTACTGTGCTGCCTTATTTCTCCAAAGCATTTGAGAGATTCTTGAAGTAAAATATGAAGTAAAATACATATGACGTATGAGAATATGAAGTAAAATACGAAGTAAAATACACACAAGCACAAATGAGTTACGGAGAAACACCCCAATGCAGCCTAAAACCACTGCTCTTGTGTTCCTCTGTTCCTGCGTGACTGCGTTCCTGTGTTTTGTTTATGTTTCCAATAATTTCTTTTGAATGAGACCCTTGAGGGACAGCCAGATCATGTTTGAGATGGCATTTGAATTCCTGGACCAACAGGTTTCCACACCAATCAAATAAGGGCCTATAAGTGTATAATGAAATTTAACAGGTAATGACATTAATGCAGACTTTTCTAAACAAAAAATCTATATTTTTAGAGGGAAAGAAATTTGCTAGCTTGATGGAGGAAGTTTAGCAGCAGCTCTGCTTTAATGTAGGGTAGATTTTTAGCAAATGCTGAGACGTAAGTACCCACTGGCTTTAGCTTGAGTACAGGATAAGAATTTTGCTTAAGGTTTTCATATCATCACTTCATTTTAACTGTGTAATGACAGGAGGAAGACAAAGATACCAGGAAGGAAATGATGGAATTGGTGTTTTTGCAAAGCTTGACACATCATCACTTTGGACTAGCTGAAAACTTAAAAATAAAATTACTATTGTCAGGGTACAGTATAGTTATTTTCTAATGAAAAATGCTGTGGGAGATCTTCCATTTTCCTGCTATTATTTCTGCCATCATACTATGTTTTGTTTACTCTGGTTTGTTGCATGTGTCTCTCTCTCTCTGTCCCAATTAAAAAAAAAAATCTTTTAACTGTACATGAGTGCTTGTGTATGACCCTAGATATGATAACCTTAGGCATATGTTGTAAGTTTTCATCTCAAGCAACTGATTCTCAAAGTACAATGACAGGAATTCAAGTTAGTAAGTAACAGGGCCTTTATTTCCCCAGAGATACAAGTGTGGAAGTCAAGGGAAATACAATGACGTTGTTAATGTTGTATTTATAACTGTTAGTAGTCCCACCCTCAGCTTCATTGTCTGAAGTGCTACTGTTATTTTCATAAAAAGCACAGCAGGCAATTTCTATTTTATACAAACGATTTATTTCTACATGTGAAGAAAAAACATTTTTATTGGCTGTTTGAGTTCTACTAAAAGAATCTTGTCATGATGTTTTATGCTTTAAAAACTTTTGATTAAATAAGCTAGTTAATAATTGCACATCTTTTTGAAGGTGTAAGATTCCAAAGATTAATTTTTATCTCACAAAGGATAATCTAACTTTAACCATTACTTCTGTGCTGATAAGTATTCTTGTTAAAAGTGGAAAAACTGATGCAAAGGTGTTAGCTACTTCAACAAGCCGCTGTGTGAGTTTGCTGTTAATAAGACAGATCAGCTCCTGATTCCTAACATAACTCTAGGCATTTGAAACATACCCCTTTTATTATTTTATTATTTTTTTTTGTGGATCCTATTCCCTTTTAATATTTTTATAATTGTCTTGTTCTTCCCTCCTGATTTCTTTCTTCTACAATTTCTTTTGCTGTGTTTAACTGTGATATAAAGTCATACAGTCACTATAGAATCTTTTGCAAATGTATTATAATGTCCTACTTTAGCATAAGTGATTGCTAATTTTAATTATTATTCCTGATACTTTTACAAAATTACTTCATTTGTAAAGAAATAATATTATAAGAAGCACAGACCCGTCATTGAACAAAATTAATTAAAACCCTTTCCAGAATCAAACCAATCAAACCTACTTAACTTTATTTTAAAATGCTTAAAGGGAATTATTTGCTGTTGGTTTATTTATGCCTCTGTCAGTATTTTCTACAAAATTGAAATTTCCATATATTTTTGGTCCAGCCAAAGCTAGGAATCATTTGAGAGAACTCATACCATGAGGTTGTCATGAAACACAACTTGACCAAGTTCAAAAGACCTTTAAATAATCATTTGGACATCTGTTGGTTTATCCAAGCTTACCAAACTTCAGTCATGATTTTCTGTATGGAAACACTTCATTAAGTACCTACGTAGTTCCCAAGTCTGATGTGAATGCAACCTGACAGAAACATAACAAATCTTTGTTATGTGGTTTTAAATATCCAACCTAAGTAAAATTAAATGCATTCACAGTAAATTACACGATTTAACTGCTGATTAACTAAACTATTCAGGAATGTAACAGAACAGTTACACTTTTTAGGTGTTTTACAGATGAAGCAACATATTTCCGTTATGAAACTGCTCAAAAGAATGGAAATCTGGTTACATCTCAAAAGACTCCTGTATCCAGTTAGATAAACTCATGTCAGGATTATAACATACAGCTGACCCATGAACTGATGTGTGAATGAAGTCTTGAAAGATTTCTTTGAATACTATCAGAAGAAAAGTACTTAATAATTTTTAGGAAGCTGAAAAAAATGTCTAAACTATTTTAGATTACGCAGATAGGGACTTCAGACATTGCCGCAGATAACCAAGATCCAATACAGGAAGAAGCCTTCTGAAAGTCAGTCAAAAAAACTCCTTATTAAAAGAACTTTAGAGTTGTGGACCAAAAAGGGGAATTATGCCTTACTGGGTGAGTTCTTTTGACTTTCCACCCAAAGCACTTACAACTCCTGAAAGGAGAATTTGGCTTTACCAGAGAATGAAATTATTAAAGAGAACAGGGAATTTGAAACAGCTGCTGCATCTGACATCAACAGGTAGATCTCACCACTGCAGAGACACTGAGAGGTCACATTTCAGATAACTTTATGAAGAAACTCTTAATGGCTTTGGTAAGGTTTCCAGTTGGTTTAACAGGCATCAGATTGCAAGGGTATCATAAAAAATTGTAAATTATTGTAAATGTATATTAAAGGTGGAAGGTGTTTCATGTTTAGTGTAAGTTTTGTTCTGGATATCATGTAGGAGTTCCAGTGGCCTGTGTTCTGCTCTCTCTTCCCACAGTCTTAATAGTGAGAAGTAGTAAAGGCAAATGACTGAAGTTTAGGAGTCTCACATGGCAAAATGCATAGTGAATAAGATAAGCTTAAAATTTACTTAAGATGTAGCTTGAGGTATCTTTTCATCCTAAATATTTGGAAGTTACTCAAATTCCCTGTTCTATCCATTTTTCTTACCTATCCTTACCCAGTTCCTTATAATCCTTCCTTTGAAAGTCTTACCTCACAAGGCTTCGTTTGTTGGCATTGGAGGTCACAGAACCACAGAATGTCTGAGTTTGGAAGGGACCTCTGGAGACCATCTGGTCCAATACCTCTGCTCAAGCAGAGCCACCTAGACAGGTTGCCCAGGACCATGCACAGATGGTGTTTAAATATCTCCAGGGTAGGTGACTCCACAACCTCTCTGTGCAACCTCTGACAGTGGTCAGTCATCCTCACGGTAAAGAAGTGTTTTGTGATGTTCAGATGGAACAGGCAGAGATGCTGGATTTCATACTTGCAGTGTTTGAAGACAGTTAAAATGAAACCTAAGTAACATGACACAATCTCATCATAGAGTATCAAATCAAATTGAATCAATTAAAATTGACTAGTATAGTTGAGTTGGAAGGGACCTACAAAGGTCATAAAATCCAAGTCTGACCAAACTAGAGCTAACCAAACATTAAAGCATACTATTGAGGGCATTATCCAGATGCCTCCTGAACACTGACGGGCATGGGACCTCAACCACTGCTATAGAAAGCCTGTTCTATGGTAAAAAAAAATCCTAATATCTTATCTGAACCTCCACTGGTTCAGCTTTGTGCTATTTGTACTCAGCCTATCCTTGTTTGTATATAGTTGTGCAATTTTCCTGTGCTCTGAGAATAAGTCTTCAATAAAAAGCTTCTGCCCTACAGAGATGGTAGAAAATGAAAGGCTATTTTAGGCAATTCAGCCGTATGAATTTACTGTTTGAATGAGAATTAATATTAGTCTCAATATATACAGATATGTAGACTGAATGAAATACATGTAAATATACTGATCCTGGTAAAATATATCTATGCTATCATTGCAGAGATCAGACCTTTATAAGTACTTTTTGGTGCATAGAGTCTGTTCAGCAGTAACAAATTTGCTGTCTGATGACGCCATACGGTGACAAGTGCTAAGTTTAGATCTGTTACATATTTTCTGTGTCTGCTGAAATCACACTGCTTCCTACCTCATACACTTATGGAAAACTTTTCTACCACCACCAATAATGCTAACATCCCATTATTTTTTTCCATGTTAAAAATGTGTTAAAAGTGATCCACAGATGCCTAGAGGAATATAGAGGACTTGATTATCCTCTGTATTACTGATGATCATTTAAGTGCACGAGAAAAAAATGAGAAAAAATGGCCTAAAGATTTCTGACAGTTCATTTATTACACAAGACACTGTGTCACCATATTTATTTCTATTTGTACCTCTGAACCTTTAAGCATATTTGATTCAGTTGTGCTTTCTTTTTGTATTGTCTTTTTTTTTTTTTGAACTGAAGAAAGCAGCAACAGTATTACAAGACCCAAATAATTAGGCATTAATAAATTTAGAGACAGGAAAGGGATGTTAAAACAAGTTCTTAATAAAATCCTAGTAATGCTATGTACTCCATTTTTATCTTTCAGAAATAAGATGAATTCTTCATGAGACATCTGTTTGATACTCTTTTTCTTTCACCATGACAATTTGTTCATTTTCTTACCTTTGACAATTTGTTCTTCCCTCTCTTCAATATACAGGAGAGAGACTGCTGCTTGATCTTCCAATAGCAAATCCTGAATGCTTGCTTGTCCCAAATGCATAATATATGCAAAAACTTTAGAGGTTTCATATAACTTTTTTATTTTTATTTATTTATTTTTTTCTGATCAAAGGACTACACGGGTGGAGTTTATCTTCCAACATGCTGGTTGCTCTTTGCCTCATCTAGTAAAACAGTTAAACACATGCTTCAGTGTATTCCCATTTGACCTTCCCTTGACTGAGGACTCCGTGAAGGGCTAAGTCCTTAGTTACTCTAGACTGCTGAACTTCTTTCAATGCAGATAAACATCTGATGCTGTTTTAGCTAAAGAACAATGAGACAAGCAAAAGAATAAATGAACAATTCAGAATCTCATCCAAAGTGGCCCTCATCGGTATAAAATATTGAGTTATTTTGGTTTTAATTATGTAACACTTACTGTTTTGAATAAACAAGCCCACAAATTTAGCAGTAATCTAAAACCAGACCACAGAAATGGTTGTAGCAATTTTTGGGGCAGTGTAATTTTTTTTTTCAGGAGACAATATAGAAATAAATCATTCTAAATTTGAGTTAATTTGATTTCTCTCTCTTAATATCATTCTCTCAAAGAGGCTAAGGGGTAAATGCTCATTTTCCTGCCCACGCCAGTCTGACTTCCAAGGGACCACTAAGAAAAGACTAGATTTCTACAAGGAATTAATTGTCTGAGAGCCTAACAAACGAGACTATGTCATGACTGGAGAACAAAACAACGTTTTTATCCAACTTTCTTTCAAGGCCTTAAAGAAAATTTGATAGGATTTTGCCAGGATAATCTTGAGACATGAGAATTTTATTGTTTAGTATGTCATGCACATTGCTTTTGTTATTGCATCAAAGGGGCGAAGTTTACTTGCTATTGACCCCTTATAAAACAGTACAAAACAGACAAATATGGGATTTGTTGAAGCTCACTTTGAATTACTGTTTTGTCTGCTGTCTTTCCTAAGATGGTATATCTAATGGGTGTGTCATAATCTGACTTAAAAGAGACTGAAGTCCTGCTCATAGGTAGAAGCAGTTAAGCTTTTCTCAGGAAAGTGATTTTTATTAGAAAACACTTATTGAAACTGAAATCCTTTGCAGAAATGTGCTGTGTTAGATTAAGGTTTCATAAGAAAAGATCTCACAAACCTAAGATAGAAACACTTTTGGCATGGGGTTTGGCATGGAACACAAGTAATTCTATTTTGTCCAAGATATTTAAACAAGGTCAGTTCATCTACAGTTATCTTGCTCCTTTGAAATTACCGCTTTGGAAAGTACTCCTGACTTTGGGAGGCCAGGTCAGATGGGAGCTGTTTTTTGTTTGTTTGTTTGTTTGTTTTGTTTTGTTTTGTTTTGTTTTGTGTTGTGTTGTGTTGTGTTTTGTTTTGTTTTGTTTTTTCTCCAGTGCTGTATGACCATTTGCATCCTTATTATGTAGATATCTGACATAAATAGAAACAAAGCAAGAAAACAGAAGAGAAAAGCTGATGTGGTTACAATAAGAGCTATATCATGTCTCAGGAATTAAGTAGGTAGTGCATAATTTAAACTGCAATTGTATGCATACAAATTAGACTACACTCAGCTATCACATAACTTGAATTACTTCAATAACATAGAAAATTCCCTCTGTGACTTCCCTGTTTCTAACTACACCCAGGATTGCTCTGTTTCTTGCAGGGCTGAACATCTGACCTAACAGAGTTGGAATCTGGAAAGTGAATATTCCTATGCTTTTCTTTCCTGATAGACTTGATACAACCAAAGTACTGCGTACTTTCCTTAGTGGAGAGCCAATGGCTATATGGTGATGCATACAACAATTAAGTGGGTTCTGGCACAAGCTACAAGGACTTTTGCTGTGTTTAGCTTTCAGTAACTGGGCTTTTTCAGTATCTAGGCTTTCAGTAAACCAGGAACAGCAATGAGAAATTTGGCCTCTTCTCCTGACTTTGTTCTGACCATTTAGCTCATAGAAACCATCATGATCATAAAAGATAGTTTCTCTTTCAGGCTTAAAGATTTAGCTGCACTCAGTGGAAGTATTTATACATATAGTGTAAATAGAGGAGGCCAGATAACAGAAGGAAAGACTTCTGTTCTGAGAAGCAGAGTTCTGATGCACAGAGAGTTAATGGCACAAAAATCACCTTGATTTATTCTCTGTTTTGTTGACTGTCTTAGAGCTCATTTTAATGAGGACCAAAGTACAAAAACTGACATGCTAATTCCAAAATGTATTTTCCCTGCCTAGAGGTGAATTGGAACTCCCTATCCAAAACAGAGAGCAACTAGCTGCCAAAATAGTATATGTTTTATAATAACACTTTGATAAGTAATATCATATTTCTATTTTTAATAAGTCTTTGAAATCTTATGAAATCTAATAATGGATATTAGATATGTTAGAAAATGTTTTAGCCTGTCAGCTTAAGAAAAATATTCTTTTAAAATGTTAACTAATTGCAGGGATAACTATTTCAAAATAGTCACAGAAAAGAAACATTTTGTACCTGTCAGAAGTGACTGTTTTGTTTTGTTTTGGTTTTGTTTTGTTTTGTTTCATTTCAAATTGTCTTATGGATTGCCAGGTCTTGCATCAAGATGTGCTATGGCTATTATTGCTATTATTATTCTTCCAGAGAAAACAACACTGGAAATATATGTCTTTTCTTTTTGGGTGTGTTGTAACTTTACAGTTTTGTGAGCTTAAAAGTGTTCTCACCGAAAGTATAAAGCAAAAGGTTTGTTTATTTATTTATTTATTTATTCTATATGAAGGGAGATGGGATGTGGAAAGAAAGAAGTAATGAGAAATAAAAGAGGGAGACAGTGTGAGAAAGGTGAAAGTCTCAAGGCAGTGATGGAATGTCACATGGAGTCTCATGTGAGATGTGAAAGTCTAAAGAGAAATATTTGGAAGCTCTGAAGTACAATGGAAAGTTTAGGCATGAACAATTTTTAAAGACACTGTACCATAGATATATACTTCAAAAACATACTGAATTAAATAACTTAAATAAGGAATGGTCCTACCCAAATTCTGCTCTGAGCTGCATATACTGAGGAAGAAATTGTGCAGATCTTGAGAATGGTTCAGTGGAGGGCCACCAGAGTGCTTAGGGAGACTAGTGCACTTGCCCTTTGAAAAGACTGAGGAATGGTTCAGCCTGGAGAGGAGATGGGCCTAACAGCCCACTAGTATGTACAGGGAGGATATCAGGAGACAATCAGGCTCTTTAAGGACATTCATGGCAGGAGAACAAGAGACATCACTCATAAAAGACTTTTAGATGTAGAGCTTAGTGATATGGTTTAGTGGAGGACGTGTTAGTCTTAGGTCAGAGGTTGGACTAGGTGATCTTGGCAGTCTCTTCCAACCTAGATGATTCTGTGATTCTGTGATAAATTGAAACAGAGGATCTTCCATGTGGTACAAAGTATAAAAAATGTCCTGAGTTAGCAGTGGAGCAGGCTGCACTGTGCTGCCTCTGTCCTTGGAAGTTTCCAAGCCCCACTGCACAGAGCCCTGAGGAACCTGATCTGACCTCAGAGCTACCCTGCTTTGAAGAGCAGCTTGGTGTACAGACCTCCTGAGGTCCCTTCCCACATGAATCATCCCGTCATCCTATGGTGACTTCCAACATACCCACATCATGTTTCCAGGTGAAATATGATAAGGTACATAGTTCAAAAAAGTTTTCTGAGAAGTTGACTACCTATTGATCTAAACAGAAACTGAGATACTGGGTCATATATGATTTCTAGGACTTCTTCTCCCCCTTTTTTCAGCTAGTGTTTTATTTTCAGAATTGCAGACAGACACTTCCAATGGCTGATTTTTAAACTTCACAAATAATACATCCTTCTACAATAAGACTTCAGAAATGCACAGACAAAAGAAGTTACTGTGCCACTTAACCAGACAAACATTTCTGGCTATTTTATTATCCAATATAGATACAACCTCTGGACCTCATTGCATGGTAGTATGCTCAGGGGAAGCATATGGGGATTTGACCCACATAATAAACATATGGACAGAGGGTAGTCTGAATGTGAAATACATTCCCATAGCACTTTTAAGATGATTGTGTCAAATCATCATCATCATCAGATAGCCACAGCTGTAGCATTAAGGTTTTCTTATATGCTGAAATACTTGACAAAACTTAATTAACATTGTAAAATCAGGAAAAATACAGGCTTTAAGGTAAAAATGACCATATTCTTTGTCTTTGTGAAGTCATGCCATTAATTTATACTGACCTCTACATCGCGAATTTACTATCTCACTTTTAGACTGCTCTAGGAAGCTACATGCCTCTAAGTTATAATGCTGTGGAATACCTATGAAATACATTGCCCATGGAAAAAGAGTAGAAGAATAAATAGTAAAGAAATCTGTAATTCTCAACATTTTTTTTTTTGACAAGCAGGGCCCCTTTATGGCTTCATTAGTCTCCATGAAACCTTTGGTTGCCTAACTACCTTTAATTGCTGGCTGTATTTGAAACCCTTCTGAGATGGAGAGTTAAGTGACAAACGTAGAAACTGTCTCCCAGTATAAATATTCTCTCTCCTTGCCTAGGTTACTTGAGCTGTTGATGTCTATAAGTTGGCCTTGATAATTTTCTTTTCTATGTATGTAGCTAATTTGATCCACTAATTTATTTAAAACAAGTAAAGTTGTTATTAATGGTTTTGAGAAAAACAGACTTAAACTGATGCTGTTTCCTGGCACATTAAATAATATTTAATACCAAAATAATACTGAAGTTCCATAATGTTCAAAGTCATATTTTTAAAAGTCATTCCTTGGTCACAGGAGCATTCAGATATCTCAAAATCTTATAAACCATTGGTGTACTCTCATGGTTGTATTTGGGACACAGTGAGACATGATAAAGAATATTTTTAATAGGAGCAGTATTCTTGTCAAATGTAATGGATGAGCAATTGCCATTTCATTTATAGAATCACAGAATCACAGAATTTCTAGGTTGGAAGAGACCTCAAGATCATTGAGTCCAACCTCTGACCTAACACTAACAGTCAAAACAGGCAGGGTATGGAACCAGGCATAGTCACTCAGGAATGTGATGTTAAGACTTTTATGTACTTCCATGTCTTTCCAAAGACATTTTCTAGGTTTGCCAGCCACTGTCTTTGTATCTTCTATGCATGCCTTTGGTGCAGATCTGGTTTTTAGCTTTGGATTAATAGTACAGTTTTATCTTGCTGACCATCACTCATACCTCTGGTTTTCCTCTTGATAAAACAACAGTAAAATGTAGATGTAGCACGGTTCAAAATAGAAGGAAGGTAAGAAGAGGAAGAAATATTTCCTCCACTGCAATTATGGTTTGATTAATGCCTCAGAAAATTTTAATAAAACAAAAAATAGTTTCTGAATACTGCTGCACTTCTTTCAGAAATAGCATACTTACTTGTACATCCTGCTCTAGTAAACTCAATTTAACTAGTCAATTGAGTTGGGCTCACACTGTTTTGCCTGAAGAGTGCCATGCAGAGAGAATTGAGAATTGAGCCATCTGCATGTTAGAAAGCCACTGAATATGGCGTAACTCTCTTCTCTGGAATGTTATTACTTGGCATGGCTTAAAAATACCACTTGAAAAAGAAAAAAAGAAGTGTGATTTAGGGCCAGATTCACTGACACATTCCAGTTGCTTTGTGCTTGTCTGGTGATAGAAAACAGCAGTAAACTAACAAGCTAAAGTGGATTTATGATTGCTTTGCATATCTCACATGGCATGGGGCTATTAGAGCATACCAGATGGAGTGCTCTCTTCTTTAATGATGGGCTGGAGATAAAGAAAGAGGGTGTTTGTTCTTGCTTGTAATAGAATTCCTGGTAATATGAAATAAAATAGTAAATTCCAGTATAGTTGTATATTTATGATATTCTGGTATTGCTTAAATTAAGTTCCCCTGCTTATTATAGACTGATATTAAGAGAGCAGAATGTCCTCTGGAGACTAAAATAACAATCAGGTGAAATAGCAACCCACAGATACGAGAAATATTTGAAAGCTTTTTTAAGAAAAGGTCCTGTGTGTATCACATGGCAAACTGCAGTCAGTATGAGATTCACATCCTTCCTGCTCACATAACTTGAACAGATCCAACCTAAATGAAAGTCCATTGCTATCAAGAAGGAATGCCACCAATGTCATGCGGAGCAGATACATTTGAGCACGTCTGTCTGACATGTGACATAAAAGGTTTCAGTGAGCCACAGCAGTCTGAATTGCGCAGTGGAGGGCCTTTGTCATCTCAGTTGAGGAATGCCTTAGACGTTCAATTGGCCTTGACATGTCTGACATGATGATAAGTGTGCACAAATATTTCACCAAGCACTGATTATTTAGAAAATGAAGCACTTGTATGTTTTGTCAGGCAGAGTTTCTCATGGCTAGGTTCAGTGTGCACACATCAACAAATGCTGTCAAAGTTCCCCCATTGAGGTTTTTCTTCACTGCATATGAAATGTTTTCCTTGTGACAATATCACTAAATGAGATTCATAGATTCATGTATTAAGAGTTTCATACTCTGAACTATTGCTTTTGTCTGACACTTGTAGGAAACAACCAGGTACTAGGACTCTGTGCACATACATATACAGAGCTATTCTGGCAGCTTTATGAAATGAATCTTTCAGCTGAGAGTATATTAGACTGTTTCTCAAAGTAGAAGAAACTAAGGACAAAATCATTCTGTGAAGGACCAAACTGAAGTCGCAGTGTATGGGTACAGTTATTACTTATGTACCCTCCACCCCCACCTATACCCCAGAAATATGTAAGCATGAGTGATACCACTGTGTAAGAATTGAAATCAAAGCAAGAAGAAGGTGGTATGACTTACATGCTCAACTGCATTCACTTGGGTCACTCAACTCCCTCTGTGCCTGCATGCTACCAGACATAAGGGCATATTTTTCACACTGGTACTAGTCAGATTATTATTGGCTGGATGGCATGCCCAGCTCTTCCCCCTGAACTTGTTTGAGTAAGGAATATTTACATGAGCAGATGTCTCCAGATGAAGCCCAGAGTAGTTTGTTGTATTTGTTTGGTGGCTGTCTCCACTAGTAACTAAAATCTAACCAGCTTTAAACCCCAAGACACCAGTTTGAACATAGTTGTCCTTAATAAGGCCTCAGTTTTACTGGCTTCCTGCAAGAAAGTCTGATTCAATGTTTAAAAAGCTAATTGTCAGATTACTTCATGAAAACTGATCAAACTTAAAGTTTAGTCGACAAACATTATTTAATCAACAGTTCTTGTGGCAAAAATAAAAACCTCCTATCTCCTATGAAAATACAAATAGAAATATCTCCAGGCCAATTCATTGTGAAATAGCTGAATGGTATGATGTATATAAACATCTACAACATTTTTTGGCCTGTTTTCCAAGACCTTCTCTGTCTTGTCAGAATGTTCAGGGTGATATATCATCAGTCTAAATGAGGATGGATTGCTCTTGCAGATCATAAAATTTAATTATGGCAGAACTTTAATCTGAGATAAACTTAAATGCCTCTGATGGGAAAATAAGTGACCACCAAAGCAGTGTGGACACCCAAGCCAGCACTGATGTAGTTTCAGATACTTTGTTGAAAGCCAGATGTAATGAAATAAATTCTTAATTCTCTTTGTGTCAGATAAGATTGTTGTGAGAAATATTTTCAGACTCAGTTATTCAACAGATATTCTACACATTTTCCAGATACAATGTCTATTGTGGGCTTTCTTCATCTTCCTCCCTTCTTTCTTTTGTAAACGCATGCAACTTAATAAAGTTTCCATCATTCCTGCATCAGTCTTGCCTGTACTGTTCATTGAATTACAACCATATCAACTTCAACACTTTCCTCACTATAGCTAGTGAGCTAGTGGGTACAAAATAGCTACTTAAGTTTATATTGTTGGTCAATAGTATAGTTTTGCCTGTAAGCATAGCATGTGTTGGCGTTTAATGAGAAACATGTTCCATTACTTGGAGATTTTGTCATTTGTATTTATTATAAATATTAGCAAGCTACAAACAAAGTAGTGTTGCAGCTATGGTACAGCTATGGCTAATTTAAATCTGCTTCTAATTCATAGAAGTCATGTATTTCTTTCTTTCCATTAAGCATGTGATATTTCATTTGTAATAGAAAAATAAAGTATAAATTGCAGCCTGGATCATTGAAGGAAGAGTGTTAGAAGATAAATTATTTAGACTTAAGTGGGTTGTGAAAGTGAAATTTTTGGGGATTGTGAAAGTGAAATCTTTGCTTGTGAAAAACTTGGTGGAGCCAATATGACATTCAAAGGAAGTGTAAATATAATGTGTAATTCTGACCCAGAGCACTTTAAGATGAAAATCTATAGTGAGACTCAAAATATGCAAGATAAGGAGTCTAACATATTTATTTATCCTGCCTGAAATGAATAACCTAGATTATTTAATTGGGACTGTTCCCGTGTAGAAGGATAACTAACAATAAAAGCTTCAAGGAGCAAGCCCAGATCTAGTTTCAAGGCAGCAGAACATGATGTATATTTTGGCTGAGAAGCCAATCACCTTTTAGCTGGAGCAAAATAACTTTAACATGATGTTCTAGGTATTGAATGTTTAAAAATTGTAAATCATAACCTGTGAGACTGACTAGAAATCATGAGTAAAACACAAAAAAAAATTTTGTTGTAATTCTGCATTTTATATACCTGCTTTATTCTAAGTTTTAAGTATAATCAAAACTCCATGGTGTTCTAACTCTCCTTTTTGCTAGAGGAAGGATAAGAACATCCCTGAGAATCTCATTACAATGAATTCTGTAATGCCAAGTGTACATAAACTAGCTCTGAATGATCAAGATTAGGTTCTGGAAGCATGATATTAGCATAATCTATAGCATTCTGTCCAGCCCAATACACCTTGTTTCTCCTCCCTCCCAGTAATATATTTCATATTGAAATACAATTACTGATTTGTAGTAAACATATATTGGAAAGATAGTGTCTCACATTATACCTCTATGGCCTGAGTAACATGGGGGACAGGAGTAGAGGACACAACTTGGAAAAGGGAGTTTAGGTTGCAAGACCGTGTCTCTCCTTGCCTCTCAGTATGAAGCACAGCCATGAAACTGTCCCTCAGTCCGTGCATATGTTCCAGACCAGAGATATAAAGCAGTTTACCCAAGTTCTCATTGTGTAAACCACATCATTCTGTGAATCTTTGTTTCCCTGAACCTCCTAGTGCTTAAGCCTGAGGCAAAGCAACTCACACCACACATAGTGTAGTGCTGCACTTAATTGCACAGTTGAGGCCATGTAGGAAGAGAACACAAGAAACCTTTATATTTCTACAGAACTGATACAGTACAGACAGAGTCTGCACAATAATGCTTCATTTACTGCCTTTCTCCTGTTATTTACCTCTTCATGACCTAGCAGCACCAGAGGTCACTTAACTGCATGGTAACTCTGAGTTCTGAAGCAACTGTAAGAGACTGCCAATTATTCATTGTTTTCTCACAGTTTTTCATGGTCCTGGAATATGAATCTTGGTAGTGTTCTAAGAAAGGGAGAGATTGTCTAGGGGAATTGCCTTTCCCCTCACTTGTATTCACACAGACGAGCTCTCTTCACATCTGTAAGTACATAAAATTCCTGTAGCAACCACTGTGGAAGTATTCAGTGTATTTCTCATTGTCTTGTAACGCAATTTAGCTGTGAGAAATGGCAAGGAAGAACCAGCAAGCTGTAGCTGGGTAGCTTTAGATGAACGAACTGAAGGGGGGGGCTTTCCTTGTACAGTCTTTACAGTATATAGCATTGTATTTTATTTTATCTAACAGCCAAAAAGAATTATTCCAGCAAGCTTCTCATTTTATGCAAAAAAAGATAAGAAAATAAGAGAATCATTCCCAATTCCTGTTGGGGTGTGCTGCAGTAAGATTTACAGGAAAGTTACAGAGCTCATAAGTAAAAGACTTTCAGGGCAGACCGCCATCATGCAAAATGCTTGCAGAGTTTCTCTTTATCTCAAAATTACCTTAAAAATGATGGCCATGATACCCATGGGATGTACTGGTTCAGAACACTTATACTGCATATTTTTCTCTGGAAAATACATCTCATAAAATTTTTTATTTTTATTTTTATTTTTATTTTTATTTTTATTTTTATTTTTATTTTTATTTTTATTTTTATTTTATTTATTTATTTATTTATTCATTTAATTTTTCCCTGGAAAAACTTCTATAAGAAGGCAATAGAAACTTTGAGTACCTCCTCCTCTCTTGTGTGGGTTTTCTGAAGGAGTAGATGATTAAGTTAGGCTGACTAAATTTTATCTTCAAATTTCAGGTTCTTTCATACTAGCATGTATTCAGACTGAAAATTATCTAAAGATGACAGACATTGTGCATTATCAGCCATCTGTATTTGTTTTGGCTGTTCCTCAAAGGACATCTGATGAATCAGAGTAATTTTGCTGATAGGCCCTTCACCTGATTTTTAACCTTATGCTGGGGGTAAAAACCACAGAACACCAGGGAAAGTAAACTATCTACACATTTTTTGTTGTTGTTATTATGCATTTTATTTTACATTTGTAACTCCCATTTTGATGCCTGCTTCAGAACACATTGTCATTCTTTGCAGTTTGTATTTTCCAAGAAAAGCTACCTTAGTCTTAAACATGACATAGGTCAAGTTTCGATTGCCAAGAAAGCAATTTCCCAAGTCACCCCTGGATCTTGGCCCTAAAATGGCATATGTATTAGTTTTCTGTTTCTGTTTAATATAAGCTAACTAAATCCCTCCATGTAAGACCTAGGTGAAGTTTGGAAGACACTTGACTGCAGAGGTTATTCCCTGTATGGAAGTGTCATGGCTGACTGCTTCCATGCCACATTTTCATGTATTCCTCAGGAATCCTTCAGTTTAGGTATACTCAAACCTAAAAGTCTTTCATGCAATCACACTCCAGGGTGTGTAACACAGACTCCCAGCTCCCTGCTACAAAATGATCGAGCAATTTGGGTGCTTCAAACAAAATAATGGCAAAAGATAGCAATTGCCAGGATCTTCTGAATGTGGACTGTAAAATACAGTGATTTATTTTTATTTCCTGATTTTCATAGCTACTGATTTCACACTGAGAGCCGCTGACTACATACTATGGTCCTATGCCACCAAAGTGATTAGACCCTAAGTAGCCCTGCTCATTATATTAGTGTATGTCATCTACCCTGCTTCACTGGAGCTTTTAACAGAGCTCCACTGACTTAAACTTACATAGGACTTGAAATCACCTTGGGAGAATTTTCTACAGGGTACTTCTATTTGGACTGTCATCTAAGTTCTGTGTGTCAAATCTTGATGACCTCACATGGAAAGCAATTCTTGTGGGAATTTATGTTGCTTAGACTAGTGCCCTGCTCATTTTAAATACACTGAGCTTGATTCATCTCTCAGTGATATAAATATATCATTAATGTAAATACACTGCTTTCACTAGTCCTTTTTTGAATACATTCTGGCACAAGTGAGTGCAAAATCTGACCTTCTGGTGATTAATTATGTGGTATTTAATTTTTAAATCTTTAGCTTGTAGAAGTAAAGAAGAATAAAAAAAAAAAAAGACATAGTGTCAACTGTGTTTCTGCTGAAAAATGATTCCATGTTCAAAACTTTGTTAAAGATATGAACATTAATCAAGTCATTTATTTTTATTTGGCGGGAAGACAGAAGTAAGACAGATCAGATTTCCAAGGTTTAGGCCATGTTACATGTGTATACAATACATAAAAATTGTGTAGACTACTTATTTGTAATAGACCAAACATTTATTTACCTCTCAGTTCTGTAAGCATTTGTCTGGTTTTCAAGGTAGAAATGTAAGATCAAATCTGTGCTCTTGCATTATATTAATGTCCCTGCCTCAGAGCCTTAAACTTACCTGTTCAGTTTCCAGTTCTTAAATTTAAGTTGCATAGGTTAATGAGCATATTAGATAGAACAAATGAAAGTTTAATAAAATGTTGTGAAAGAAATCCAAAGATTTTTACAACATCTGCACCTTGCATAGAAAGTATTGAATGCAACAAAGGTTCAAGGCTTTTTCTGTGCATGTTGGACAGTATTTAGAGCTATTTTTAGCACTGCCTATGATTATGAAGTAGAGGTGGCTTCAAATGAAGGTCATTGTACAGAGATATTGAAATATATGGCTTATGTATTACAGTTTAGATGCAAGATGGCCTTACAAAAAAACTAGGGATGTCCTCTAGCATTAATGTTGGCTGGTGTAATGTTTGAGATCCAGGTTATGTAGTATTATAATGGTGCTTCTCCTGTCCAGTTTTCCATCAACAATTCAAAAGCACTAAGAACAGATATGTTAGTTAATTTATTGGTTTAATTAATCTCTAGATGCAATCACACAAATATATGTGTCTATAGTATAAATACCAACATGCAATGCAAGATCCCACTGTAGTCAATGAAATCCATACAGGCAATATTGAGCTATTCAGCTCATCTAACATAAAGATACATGCTATTACTTGCTGATAGGTGACTAGGTCTTTTAGGATCAGTGAGGTATCCAGCTGGACCTTAAGAACAGGACGTCTCCTATATGTGCTCCCATACTTTGTCTTGTGAAGGTTTCTCAAGTACCCCAAGGAATCTCAAATGGAAAACCTATCTTCAACAGAATTAATCTCTCCCAGGATGCCTACAATAGGATGAATCCAGCAGCTCTACATTTGGCATGATAAGGTTGCTTAAACATCTATGTTCAGTGACATTTCATACTCTCTACAGTCTTCCATGTAGTATGCAGCCACTTTTGTGGAAAATCACAGGTCTCCCATTGGTCTTGAGTCACATTCATCAGATCTGTACAGATATTTTAGCATCCTTGGAATATTTAACGGCACTTAATACTTATTACCAGGGATGTGAACTATGACTGTGCATTTTCCAAGGCCTTGACTCAGTTCGTTTGGGTTATTCTTCTTGGTCTTCTGCTGCTAATTAGAGGAATCCAGCTGTTATGTACATCCTGACTCATATTTGTCAGCCCTGTGTGGGGTCTTAGATAACCTTAGATGTTACAGAAAACACCACACATCTATGTTTAGGCAATTGAATAGAATACCATGTCTATAATGTGATTGAAGTCAATGCATAGTACACAGATACACTGTGATGAACACCTGAATTAAAGTGTTTTAATCAGAAAAAAGTCCCACTCAGACACATGTTCATATACACTGGTACAATACTGAGAACTGAACAAAGAGCAGTAAATCTTATTCCACTTATTCCAACCTACAATACTGATTATGTCTTCTGTGTATATATTTATTGAGATATAGTCAGGGTGTTTTTGAAAATGAATTATTGTATTATATGTAATTGTGTCAGTGGCTAGAAGTAACAGCATTGCTAAGAACATCCTAGCTTCTTTCTGATACTAGCTGGTTGGACAGAACAAGAGATTAACTATTAGAATCCTTTAATGTCTTATTACCGTGCTTCTCAGTGAGTCATCTTATCATGCATTATTTACTGCATTTCACCTTATGTTTTTTTTAGTTCTCCTGTTCTCTTTTGACTTGACCATTGGCAAGAAACACTGTCCCTAATAAGACAAGTAGTGTAATAAGATTCATTGCTCACTCTGAGATGTTTTATAAAAGAAAAAGTAATGAGTCCAAATATTTACATATTGTGGTTTGTATGACGCTAACTCATTGAACTTCTGGTTGCACCTGAAGAACAAGTTTTATTTAATGTGATAGGATTACAAGTTTTAAGCCAAACTCTCTTCCTCAGTACAGAACAAATCCTAATGAAATCTGTGGGAGTTCTGTACGTGCATCCAAGAATAAAATCTAGTATCAAAATTTGGTAACTAGCCCTTATTTTAAATACAAATCTGCAAATTTTGTTCCTTCATAGCAGTGGTGATAGCTTTGGCTCCTCATTTTACTTTTGTTTTGCATCCTCCTTATGCAGCTTCTTTCATTTGCATCTCTGTAGAAAATATACTGGAAAATAGTCAATTATTGCTAAAGAAAGTGAATTTATTTGTTTTTGATTAAGCAGGAAGAGTTTGAAAAACAGATCATATCAATTAGGAAACATGTAGGCAAAAAGAAAATTGGTCTATGAATGTAAACGATTTCACTGGGCACTAGACATAAATAAAACTTATCTCATTGCTGATGGATTAAAATCTCATGCTTTCTCTTACCCTTGTGTGGCATTATTTTTATTTCATGGTGGTCTCAAGATTAACGCCCTGAATTATCAAATAATTTTCAGTATGTATGTAATTTAAGCAAATAAACAGAGATCAAAAAGGAAATATTCTTTGGTACACTGTTGAACTTTATCTTAAAAACTTTAAATTTTTTAGTATATAAAAATATCCAGGTATATATATTTTTGTGTGCTCCATTATATCTGTGTTATTTTAAGTTTGTAAACCAGTTAGAACATACAGATTTTATAATTTGAGCTTATATATACACACACAAAAATCCATTTATACTTCTCCCACGCACATATACATATTTCACAGAACTCAATTTCACAGAATTTTCTAGGTTGGAAGAGACCTCAAGATCATCGAGTCCAACCTCTGACCTAAAGCTAACAGTCCCCACTAAACCATATCCCTAAGCTCTACATCTAAACGTCTTTTGAAGACTTCCAGGGATGGTGACTCCACCACCTCCCTGGGCAGCCCGTTCCAATGCCTCACAACCCTTTCAGTAAAGAAATTCTTCCTAACATCTAACCTAAAACTCCCCTGGCGTAACTTTAGCCCATTCCCCCTCGTCCTGTCACCAGGCACGTGGGAGAACAGGCCAACCCCCACCTCGCTACAGCCTCCTTTAATGTACTTATACAGAGCAATAAGGTCACCCCTGAGCCTCCTCTTCTCTAGGCTGAACAAGCCCAGCTCCTTCAGCCGCTCCTCGTAGGACTTGCTCTCCAGGAAGTATACACACATGTAAAAATTATATCTACACAGAATAATATGTATACATATAATATATGCATTATGTACTGAAATTTTATTATGGATGAAGTATAACTGACCTTGGCTGCTTTGAGCTGTACTGAAATTAAACATCTAAACCAAGGTCAACACCTAGGTTTCTTCTATAATCAGTGGAAAAGTTAGGTGTTTTCAGGGGATTTGTCCAAGATTACCTACATAAATTGCCTTTTGGATGTTCTTTACTGATGAAAGAGGCAGCTTGCTTTATATCTAACATCCATGTTAAATGGTTACTTGGTTAAAGTAAGCTAGGAAGTTCAAATTTACTTAATCAAAAAAAAAAAAAAAAGGTAGTTCTGCTAACTTAGCTAACTTAGAAACTGGTAAACATTGGATTTCTATGCAATATTTCATATTATGAAGATCATTCTGGTCTTATACAAATTACTGCGGTTGTTTTGTGCTCAGCCTGGCCATGTTTATTTCTTTGTAGGAAAATTGATTATTGGACATTATGGTGGGAACAGTAGAGGTTGCCACAGCTTGTCCCCATTAGCTTAATCGCTGTTGCAGCTGAGTTAGGATTAACTCCTGTGTGATTTTTTTAGAATTCTCTAGTATGGACACAGGCCAGATGCACAGCAATGTTGCTGTTAAAAAATAAGAAAAAGCCTTATCTTGATTGTATGGTCTTTAAGAGACTGACACTAGCATGACTAATTTGTCCTTTTCATATAAATATTTCTTAGAAATTAGAGCAGGCATAAGTGTCTGCAGACTTTTCTGTGCTTATGAAATAATATAAGCAAATTAATGTAAAGAAGTCAGATAATTTCCTTACCTTCCCAGACTAAAAACAGAGACACAACAAGCCCTTCTTTGTTATGAAATCTGCTTGTTGAAGTGTGTTTAAGAATGCCATTGGCATTCTGCACAGAGACTGTTAAAGGAATAAACTATTAAAATAATAGTTTTACTTGACATCAAAAATAAGCAATGTAAGAGCTGCAACATGGTACTTTTCCCTTGTGACTCACTGACTTTCCTTAAAGCACAATGAACTTATATTTAATTATGATGAATAATTGCTTCAAATAAGGAATAATATGTATTATAAGGATGCTATATTAAAACATTAAAACATTTGTCTGAGCAAACTATCCGACATATTATTCTTTATGAAGTAAGAACAAAATTAATTAAAAAGAGAGTATTCTAGTCTGTTTTGATTTTACACTCAGATTAGTAGAGTAACAAATGAGAGTTAATTTATTTGTTCCTATTTCTGCCAGCACTACTGCTTAGTTATTTCAGATTATCTGTATTCTATTCCACACTTCAAAGTATGAGGAGAATCTCTTACACTTATGAGTGCATGAACTTAAAGGGCTGATAAATGCTTTTGAGATTTCTATCTATCTTTGCATTTTCCTTCATAAATAAATATTGAGTCTCCAGCTAATGGCTTCACTGTCTGTCTGTTGAAGAAGAATCTTTCTGGTGTACATTGTTCCTGCTTAAAAAAAAAAAAAAGTGTGGAATTTTTTGGTTTTGACTAACATGTGAGCTTTCAAATAGTTTCTGATTTTGATTTGTGATGTGTAAGGTTCACTTATAAAGTTTTTGCAAACCAGTATGCCTATATTTTTCAAATTCCAATGGAACATTTTATTGATGCATCAGAGGAGAGGTTAGAGATATCTTGAAGTCCTTCTAATATCCTCTGCTACGTTTCTAAATGTAAAATAAAAATTATCAGTATTGTAAGGGTATGAGTATAATGAGACCAAAATGATGATGTTATGAAAACAGAATATGGCACAGTTGGTCAGAGTAAACATTTCCTACCCATTCCTCATCTTTTATCCTTTTGCTTCTGTAATTTAGGCCCTGTTCCAAGGAAATCATTGATGGTGAATCTGGATGAAGCAATGGTTAATGTTATATATATGTTATTCATCTAAACAAGCACATACACAATCTTCAGCCACGTTTGCGTATGTGTATTAGTGTACACATACACAGACATATATGTATAGACATCACACAAAATGCAAATATAGCTACAGGTGTGTAGCTTATACTCATCAATAGTTGACTGCAAGGAAATTAACATGAAGAAAGTAATTCTCTCAAATCTTCTCCTGGGATGGATTCACTCCTCAGAAATCTCAACCCCACCCCAAGAAGCAATGGTGAACCAGCTCCATGCAAACATTCTTCAGCAAGGAAAGTTCTTGGTCATTGTCATCCAGAAAAATGTGATTTTTGATTCTTTGAAGAAACAGCTTATCTTCTGCTTTGAAGATTACCACCTAAACTATCCTTTTTACATAGGAAACAGAGAATATTGAGTAGCTTCAGAATGACAGCAGAATTAACAAGCAATAGATGAAGCTTTACACTTGTTATGCTGTTATAAAGTTTATAATATTATTATATCAGTTAGTTATTACATATTGCATTATAATGCTATGATAATATATTATCTTTATGAATAATATATCTTATGATAATATATTCTCTATATGAAGTACAGCATTTTGTACAAAGCATTTCAGAGATGGTGTCTAGTAGAGAAAGTCCTGAGGGCTATTGGGAGAATGGAGTTTGGACACTCAATGAAGCGCTCGTGAATTGAAGAGGAAGAGAAGAAGCCTTTACCAAATGTCGAATCTTTGTTTAGCCCAGGATACCTTTGAGTTCCTAAGCTCAGTTTAAGATCTCACTGTGAAAAAATGTACTTGTCAAAATACGTTACCTCCAATATTCTTAGATTTAGCAACCTGTGTGTGGAACTAGTCAGTATTTAGCTGCAGTTCATCAGAAAACCAGTAGAAATATGATTAGAAAACCTATGAGTCATTTAGTAGGAAAGAAAAAGGAGAGAGTAAATATGAAATTTAAATATAATATGTATCTTAGCAGAAGAAAGAAATGCTCTTTAGTATAAGTCTGAAGTTGAGTCCTCTAAAAACATACAGGTTTTTTAATGACAAGTTATAAAATATGTCTACTATAATTTGAAATCATGCTTTGAAAATGACAGCTATCTTTATGGAATATATGAGAAATCAGTAGCTGGGAAATGGTGGAAAAAACTTACTGTGAAATCCATGTCTAGCTTATGAGGAAGGTATTGGCAAACAAACATTTTAAGAGATATGCTGCTACATCACTTTGAAATATGTGAGAAATTTAAAACAACACATACTTGGAGTTCAAAGAAAAGCAGATGGAAGTTTCCATGCTGCTGACCATTTGGGGTATGTCTAGACCACATGATGATCACACAGGGATTTCTGCTTTGGTACTACATGTGTTGGTAGGTCTCCCTGACAGCACAGTTCAAAAGAAGGCTGGTAGCTCAGGTTCTGGAAGCAGTTTAGTCACAACCACATAGCATTGCTCCCAGGCTAGCCAAAGCTGTGAACTCTGTGGTGAATTATCTCATGCAGATCATCTGGCTGGTGCAGCCAGTGGGTTTTCTGTCCTGACTATTCTTGTTTGGGGTTCACACAATACAAAACTCTCCTTCCAGAATTTTTATTATTGTTACTCTTGCAAGCAATGCTAAGAGACCTTGGTGCTCCAGACTGTGGGCTTTTATGCCAAGTACTGTATGAAATATGTAGAACTCCACAGGCCATAAAATAATGTGTGTGAATTCTTTAAAAGAACTTAGGATCTTATTTCTTTTATTTTTAATTTTTACCCTTGTTTAGCATGACTAGAATGATTTACTTCATTACAGCTCTCATTCCCTTTGACATGAGAAAACTAATCAAGCCCTGTCCAGAAATATGATTGATGATATTATTTTTTTCTTTTATATGATGCTTTTAGTACGTTTTACTTTATCATTCAATTCTGTTGTTCGATTTGTGTTTCAACACAGTACATTTGTGATGTTACCTGATAAGACCTCAGATTATTTAGTGGCTAAAGGAATTGATAAAAATACGAGCTATACCTGTACAGATAAATGCTTTAAATTCCCTGCACTTGCTGCTACAAAGACAACACTAATAAAAATGTCTTAATTATAAAACTTTTTTTTTGTTTGTTTGTTTGTTTGTCCTTGCATTGCCACCACTTGACTGAAGGTGCAGTGGTCAGAGGTGCAAGTAAAGGCCATAGACCAAATGAACAGTCTGTCAAGAGGCTATGGAAAAGGAAATGCCAAGATAGCATCAGCACAGAAAAAAAAAAGTGACAGGAGAATTGATATGTTTTTCTGAATTAACTAAGGGGTTTAGTAGTGAGTTGGAAGATGTCAAAACACAGGAAGAATAATCTCTATAAACAAGTGTGGAGTCAATTATTAGGACCATGACAGAAGTCTGTGAGATGAAAGGACAGATCCTGATGAGACACCAGGATTTAAAAATTTACTGTAAATTTAAATATTTAAGAATCTATTAAATTTAAATTTAATACATTTCCCTTTTAAATGATCCAGGAATTACAGAGAATGCTTACATAACCAGATTTAGCTAGCTAGCAGGATATTATAGGATAGCAAACTTGACAGATGTATAGTGTTCTGAGCATTTTTCATGTATTTTTGATGTGGATAAAGTTATCCAGCATTTTAAAAGTTTATTTCAAAAAAGATATAATAATGTATATTCAAAGGCCAGATGTTTCACAGGGAAAAAAAAATCTGCATGTATGGAGGCTGCTTGAGTGCAAAACAACCCTAGATTGTATCTAGTAGGCCTAAATTTAGCTGGAGTACACAAGTGCCTAATACCCATAGCAGTTAGAGTCAGCAACTTTCAAAGACTACTTAACTCTCTACATGCCAGCTTTCATTAGGTGCATCCTTGCTAAACTGGATTATCTCTGGGATGCTTAAGGGAAGTCACTGGTGACTGCTTAAAAAAATTAAATGTAACACTTTCGAAAAAATTGATCCAAGATTAGATATATAGGTACCTGAACTCTAAAAATATTTTAAAATTCTAGGTTTCTAAATTCTAAAATTGTGTTTTGTTGGTTTTGTTGTTTTGTTTTGTTTTGGGGAAGAATATATAATAGTCTGAACAGTAATAAACGAATCAGACAATGTTTGACCTGAAATAATCTGAGCAGGGTCCAGCATCTCTGAAATGCTGGAGAATATCCTGATTAACAAGGCATAGTGTATATGAGGTGACCCTCTCATTGAAATTGAATTATGTCACTTCAGTAAAAATGCCTCATGGTTTGGTAGCTCAGTACTAAGAGGAAAAAATGTCTTTATGCACAGTGTTTTCTTCCTTGGTGTTTTGAGCACTAACTTAGATCATGGGGTTTATACAGCCTTTATACAGCCTCCTGTCCCCTGGGGAACAGTTCCAGCTGTAGACATCAGACTACCAAAGAGTGGAAATTACCTTCCCGTTCTTCTCTGATGGGCTGCTATTCTCTGGGGAGAATGGTAATTAGAGTTACTTACATGTCTCATTGAATAACACTGTATTTTTAACAGAATTAGAGATTGAAATGATGTGGGGCAATATCATTATCTAGAAGTATCCAAGTTCTCTACTAAATGTAGAGAAAGAAATGCCTCTGTTGTACAGACAGCATTATTTTCTACTGATCTTCTTTCCCTCACAATCTCCAAGGACTATTTTAGGAATTTGGGCAGTTGTTTTAGGTGACCTGGATCATGCAAGCTCTTGAAAGTGAATTACCTAAAATAAGTAGAATCGGTTCTGTATGCAATTTAATCTGCAACTAACTGAAGAGTAGGCAGATGTTAAACCGCTTACAAGAATTGTTCTGGGCTCCAGGACTGAAATTCTGTTATCATTCTTTATAGCCACTATCTTCATAATGTTTCATTAAAATCTTCTTCAGGAGACTAAATCCAAAAATGTTTTTATTATCTTGGTTATAAAAAGGTTTAAGTCTTAGTGTTTGGCTTCTGATTATAGTCTCCACAGTCTCAGATTCAACAGAATCTGCTTACAAGCTTGTCTTGATTTAATTCTTAAGGCTACTTTATTTTATTTTTTTGGCTAAAAGGTAAAGATACATGAATTAACAAGCCCTTATTCCACATTGTCTAAATAGCCAGTGTAGGCAAGGGGATATGAACATTTACTATATGTTGTCTTTGTCCATTTCAAAGGTTGGGATAGTTTGAACTTCTTCTAAAAAATGTGTTACTACCAAAACATTACTGTCTTGTCACACACACACACACACACACACACAAACAAGGCAAAAAAAAAACAGAAAGAGAGAAAGAAAAAAAAAAAGCTTTGTAGGGATACTATCAGTTTTTGAGTTGATTCTTTACTTATCTGTCTTATTCACCTTAAATGAATATTAGGGATATTAGAATACCCTCTAGCTCCTCTCAAAACAATCCACTCTTGGAGGATCAATTACCTATGTGATTGAAGCCTAGAAACTGTTGTTTGTTTTTTGTTTTGTTTTGTTTTGTTTTTCCCTGCTAATTTTACTCATCTATATATAGATTTTTTTAATCGTTATTATGATTTTATTATAATTATTTATAATTACTATAATTTATTTATAATTTTATTTTTATTGTTATTATAATTTTAATCTTACTGTTTTTATGTTGTCATATAGAGTTTCATAAATAATCGCTTTCCAAATCTCCCCTTTGAAAGTACATTTCACTTGGAAATATTTCTTGTGGATTGGATTAAAAGTTAAGCAATGTGCAGTTAATTCTGTGTTTGTTTGTTTTTGTTTGTTTGTTTTTTTTTTTTTTTTTTTTTTTTTTTTTTGTTTTTTTGTTTTCAAGATTAAACCACGTGGATAGTGATGCTTTATAGTCAGTAGCATTTTATAAAGTCATGTAGAATTTTGGGGATTTCATGAATTAATACATTTATAAGACAACAAAACATTGCAATGAAAAATATTTATATATTTAGGCAACTTGTCAGAAAAGGAAGAGGAAAAATATGACCAATGTGGATTCTTCTGTTTTCTGCAAATAGCTTTTTTCTGTTGAAAGAAAATCTTTCAAAATAGAAAAAAAATATACTTCTAATCCTTCCAGATAACCAGGTGGATTTTGGGTGATCATGAGACCCTAAAGCTTGTATCAAATTCAACATAAATTAAGAAAATGTAAGTGTAATGGAAAATCCAATTATATTTCAGAAATTATGTAAATGAGTAAAGTCATTCAGGAGCCTAGCTCCACTGAAATAAATAGCAAATATCTTGACATGAGTATGAGACAGGACGTTATTACTTACAACCTGGTGAAAACCAGATGCCTGTGGCAAAGTATGGACAACCTTCATTTTTCACTCAGCTGGTAAAAAAAGAGCATAATTTGCAAGCAACATACATAGAAAGAAAATAACAATCAGAAGTGTAAAAGATAAGGACACTCTTCCCATCTGTCCAGAATATTTTTCTTATTCCTTTCTCCTCCATTTCTGTATTCTCTGATCTCCTGAATCACATTGAATTTGCCTGACAACTGCTGGTTCACAACCTGTGTTCTTATTTTGTGGTTCTTTAGCTATGTTACATGTGGCTTATGCTATTGACTGTATTATCGCTCAACATAATACGTCTTTCCTCCCCCTCCCCCCCCAAAGAAGTGTTATATTAATACATAGCATGCCTTATCCAAAAACACGTACTTTAGAGCATATGTAGATTTCTATAATCATAGTAGGAGTACAATACTTTTGCTAAAAGTGACTCCTGAACCTTAATTTGAGCAACTTCTATGAAATAAAGGTCAGAATCAAGAGAGAAACTACAATAAGTTATTGTAGACGCAATTTATCAGCTTTCTCTCTCTGAGTTCTGAGTAGTACTGGAAGGCTGCCTTTCCTTTCTGGTTTTCTTTCTCATTTCTTCTTTTTGACAGATCTGCAGGTGTGTAATAACAAATTTAATGAGTATGAAAAGCATGCTAAATTTTTGCTTTATTTGAAGAGATTATATTCTCCCATTTAATACTTTTTCCAGAAAATGTCTAAAGCCAGAGGCTAGGACAATGATTTAAAGAGAATAGATGGGAACAGAGTTAGCACCCAATTATTTTACCAGCCTGAACATTTGCAGTTCTCAGCATGTTAGAACAATGCTAAAACTGTGCATGTTGTTCAATTGGATTAAATATATAATGATTTCATGGAGAGATAAGGTAGAATAATCCTTTCACTGAATCAGGGGATTCAAATAGCTTATCCTGGTGCTGCAATATTTCAGGCTATCCTAATGTTTCTCAGAACAAATGTTTTTCAAAATGTGAGTTAGTTTTGGAGGAAAAAAGAATTTATAATATGCTTAGCATGAACAACATTTCGTCTGATATTTTGAACCCCTGGAACTATGGAAAGCAAACTTATTCTCTAGGAATATTCTGGCAACGCTGAAAAAATATCTAAACTTAAATAATGCAAAATAATGTAAAAGAATATAAATTAGTAAGGGTCTAAACATCAGGCAAATTCAAATGAATAAAATTCACTAGAACCATTATCACAAAAACAATGGTAAAATAATGAAACATGAAATAACCTCTTTTCAGTCACATGACTAATAAGGACTAATAAGGAGTCAAGCAGGAACTTGATCTCTTTAATTTTGACAAGATCCCTTCTTACACTGGCATGCTGTCCAGATAAATATAAGTTCAATATTTATCATTGTTATTTTGTTTTGCTTAGTAGTTCTTATCTTCAAATGTTTTGCAACAGAGAATTGAATTTAAGAGAAAAATAATCTGTAAAAGACAATGTTCTCCATTTTCTTTATAGTATCAAAGCAGAACAAAGATTTTTCAGGGCTGCCCAAATAACAAATATAGCTCTTTAGTAGAGTTAGCTTCACTTTGGCATCTTTTTTTTTTTTTTTTTTTTTTTTTTTTTTTTTTTTTTCCCCCAGAATCTTACCTGTCTGTCCAACTTCAATAGATTTTATCAGCATTTTCATTTGTGTAGTTATAGATCAGCTAAAAACCATCATGCTTTTTCACATATTCTGATACCAGAGCACTGTTTTAAAATGTCATATTTTTACTAGCTGACTAATATATCTTTCCACAGACAGGTTGATAGATCTTAAAAGCAATGCACTGTTTCATTTCAAAGAAAAAATTAACATCCTCTTAGATCCCAATGATGCTTCTAAGACTTAGGCCTCAGCAATGTTTTTGTATGAGGTACTAGAACCCATTTTCTGCATAAAATATTTGTGCATTATTACTGCAGATGTACTTGTCCTGTCCAACTGCTGAAAGACTCAGTCTAACAAAGATTTAAGGAAATTATTATTTGCATACTTGGTGAGGAGATAAACGTACACAGGGCTGTCAAATGTCTATGAAAGAAAGTCCCTTTGAGGTCTAATACTGCAATGTTAAAACAGCAGTCAGGAGCTTCTCATGTTAGCCCCTGAAAGCAAGAGCTTGTTTCAGTTGTATAAATGTAAGCGTCTCGTGTTATTTGCAACATTTTGTTGTGTATATATAGATGGTTACATGACTGACAGATGTGACAGGGGACTTGCCTTAATGAACTGGTAGATGGTTATGCAAACATAATTGCATTGGCAATAGGCTACCAATGACCTCTTGGTTTAAGGAACTGCCTTAAGCACTGATGGTGATATTGAATTGTAGATATACGGTAAGATACCTATTGTACCATACCGTGGTATGATCTACCACATTGTACATCTACACATCTATCATATTGTAGATTCCTAAATGTAAGTGTCCACATTTATATGTCTACATGCTAACTATGAGTTTAAGTTATAGCTATAGTCAACCAAGACATTATATTTAACTGAGATAAACAGGTAGACATTATATTTAACTGAGATAAACAGAGATCTAATCAATATAGTCAGTGTCATCTGGGGAATCATTCAGTTCATTTCAGGATGCTGTTTGCTTCATTCAGTTATTCAGCTGAATAACTTTGGACCTGCCACTGACTGTGCAGATTAGGTTTTCTTTAATATACTTGCCCTCAGCTGCCAGTCAAGAGTGCAAGCCTCCAGTGGGTCTTCCAACTGATCTTTTATCTTCTTGAAGTTGTCTTATATACTATGGGGAACTCCAAATGGTGATAAAGATCAATGGTTTAGAAAAGCGAGCAGACCCCTGAATGTTCATTGAATATAACAGTCTTTTAGCTCACTCGCATATAAGCCGCTACGCCAAGATGCAGTGTGTAATGCAGAGCACAGAGATGCACTTCCAAGCAGGTAGTGCTATTTTACACTACATAAAATTGCAGGTATTAAGACATACAGATATTTATATCACAATCCTACATTTCTAATTCAGTAGCTGGAGCCAGGATTCATCCCAAAGGATAACAGGAAACTTTGTTTATGTGACCTCTACATTAACACGCCAAAACACATGTTTATATTCTGGACAAGAATATTACTCTGTAGAAAGTCAGTTCCTTTTTGTGTCTATGTAACCACAAGTGTAAAATGAGATTAGCAAAACTTCCTTCCCAGAAGTGCCATAAATTTTAATTAAGTGCTTGGAAAGTTATATGATCTTCTTGATTAAAATGAACAAACAAACAAAAACCCAACAGTGTAGAACAACCAAGATTTTTATTATTTTGACAGTGATTATTGTCTTTCATATAAAAGAGCTTTCCTTTTAACATAAGACTGAGGTTTAAAAGGTACCTGATTATAAATTCAGCTTTCAGCACCTACGTTTTGAATTTGTTACATTTTCCAAGAAATATGCACAATTTCTCCAAGAAATCCTAGCAGATTTTAACCATCTCTTATCTCTTCATGCCTCACAAATAATGTTTTATACCCTGTAGAAACATTGGGCCCCAAACTTATGCAGTCTTTGACCTCTCAGATGAGTCCAGTTCTGGATGCCTGGGTATATGGTCCATATATGTTTTGTGTGTACTATAAAGCTATATGAAGAAAAGGATACCTCAACACTTGAGTTTTTGTATTTCATTGTAGTTCCAAACAAAAGTAAATATCTCTGATCACCTGTTAGAGTGTTATTTTGACCATCTATTGATTTATCTGGTAATGACTTAATAATCTCTTAATAAGAACTGACCACCACCCTCATGCCCCAAATCATATACTACATATGTATATTAAAAATTTTGTTCTTTGAAATATAGGATTAGGTTTGTAAATACTTAAAGTAATTCTTCTCTCCCTCTCTCTTTTAAATAATAATAAAAAAAATAATAATATAAACATAAATCGGGGTTTTTACCCAGATCTTATCAAATATGCAGGCTCCTTTGTTCAGTCAAGTGCTGATTCATGGCATCTGATATTCTGTAATTAGTACCTTTGACTTATTATTTTAATTAATATGGCTTAACAAGAATAACCAGTGATCTGTACTTATTTCCTCAAAAGGAAATTGAATGTGAAAATGAAGTAAAAAAATGAGTTGGAAGAATAGGTCCTAGGCATCATAAGTCTAAAAGTACACAATTTTGTGATTAAAACAGGAAGAAACAGCAGAAGTAGTCAGGAATCTTTGCCATTTAAAATGCTAAAAATGTTAATTTATCAACTTTTAAAGATTTTTTTTCAGAAGATTTTTTTAATGAAACTTATGATACTTTAAAAATGAAATTTCAGATTTTGTCCACTGAAACTACTTAGGAAGGAATTATGAGATAAGATAATCTTGTAGTCTGGTGTTTATAATAGTCTACTCAAGATACTTGTCTAAGATGATGCCAGATTTCCAAAAGAATTTTTCCAATAATAAAATGTAGATTTAGATTCTTGTGTTATGTAGCACTTAAAGTCACTTATGTGACTTTTTAAACTTAGTTCAACACGAAGAACAAAGCCATCAGGTGAAATCAAATGCCTGTTTTTTAAGTAAGATATTTAAAAGGCTAGATGCCTAAACTGAAGACAATCCAACAAGTCAGGAAAGCCGATCACATCCTAATCTCTGATTTATATTTGGAAGGCTGTATCTATTTTAGACTTAAAAATACATTTTTCTAAAACTCTCCACCACGGTGCAGAAGGAAAAAAGAAAAAGCTCTTATAATCTCAAACCTTGTTTGATGGGAAAACTTTTAAATTCCTAAAGGAATTTGAACTTGAATAAATTAAATTAAGGGCCATTTAACATTAAAATAATAATAAATTTTAGCTAAAATATAAACTAAGTAAAAAGTTTGAGCAGAGTATATATTTGTTGAATTTGAGTGGCTTCCTTTGAAAATACCAGGTTGGAGGTCTTATCTGTACAGATCTTGTGCAGGGTTACACATATTCCACTTCTAGATTACAGCAAGAGCTGTAGAGAAAGTTGTTGGCTTCACAAAGCTATCTGGAGGTGAATGGTTGTCGGCTTTTGTTTCTTCATAATCAGTCTGATTCAAATCCCTAACGTCTACAAACATGAACCTGGTGAACTTAGGTTGTCATATAATGCTTTTCTTTATTCCGAAATTGAATTTAAAAGGACTTATGACAGAATGATTTGGTCTCTACTTTTAAAATGAAATTCCAGCTTTCGTCCCATGCTTACCTTGGCTTGTGGCTGCAATTTATTGAGCTTTTGTGGTTTTACAGTTTTCCGGCCTTTATAGCTTGCTTTACAGAAGTTTAAGATATCAAGTGTGGTTGGATTTGTCTCTGTTTTTTCAATAGGCAGATGTGTTTTAAGTGGTTGTGCCTAGAGTTTGTATGTGGAAAGTGTTATTAATGCAAACAGAGTTACAATCTTTTCCCTTTTTTTTTTACTACTGTTTAAGAAAACACACTTTGCTGGACAGCTCTTACCAAAATGTCAGAAAATTTAGCTTAAACATTAGCTGTCTGTAATTTCTAGGCAAGTATGACAGAACTGAAGAAAGGAGAATAGGTAAGTTTCATAGAGTAATACTGTGCAAGAGATGATAGGCTTGCCTAGACATTAATGCTTACTAAATTTGAAAAATAAATTACAAAGAAGCAAGGCCATTTCACATCTAAATAAGAATATCCACAAAAAATAGCTTATTTCATCACAGTAACTAATTTGAATTTATCTGTGAGTTTCTCAATGACCGTTTGCTAATAATAATAATAATAATGAAAAGAATGGTAGACAAGTGGATCCAGACAGGGTAGTTTGATGCACACACCTTTGGTACAGACTTGTCCCAAATACATTTCAAGTTTCTGCCGATAAGAAACTGGTTATTAAGTATTGATTTTTTGGGGCCATGCCTGGTAATTAGGGAACCTTCTCAAGTGTTGTATTTTACATAGAAAGCTCACATTGTATTTAGAACAGAGTATCAAAAAAAGGTTTTGTCTCGTGACTCCTTGACATTTCTTGTTCCCTTCTGCCCCGTACCAGTATCCATGTCTCATATGTTTAATTGTGCACTGTTCTCTGAACAGCAATTAATGCCCAATTTGACTTGTTACTGAGCAAGAAGATAAGAGCTCTGGCTGTCAGCATGGTCAAAGATCAACCATTACCCCATACAGAGCTTACTGCTGCTTCCAAATTTATTCTGCTGAAAGCTCCTCTGAGAACCGAACAGACTTTGCAGCTGTTGGCATGCCTGTCCAGATGTAACTCTTTTGGAGAAAGTACAAAATACAATTATATTACAACTACTTCTGGAGTTTTTACTTATGTGTAAGACAGCAAGGAAATCAAAGAAACATCACTGTTGCTAGACCCTTCATGGAAAGGCCCTGTTTTCTTTCAAATACATATAAGTGAAATAGGATAGGAAAGATCATTTACATGCACAGATTCAATTAAACTGTCATACATTTTTATGGCACTAAAAGAGAATGAACAATAAAGTATCGGGGTGCAAAGAATGTGTACAGTATAATGTGCAGTCGATAATTATGAATTGTCTAGTCATTCCTAGTGAAAAGACTTGAATCTGGCATTCTCTGTAAATAAAAGAGCCATAGAATTCATCAGAGATTGAAAATTATATTAAGTCATCAATGGCAAATGTTGAAATTATCTTTCACTGTAGCTTTCCCACAACTTTGTCCTATCACTCTATCACTTAGCCATTAAGCTTCCGCCATTCTTCTCAAGGCACAGTTCCAAATACATTTTAAGATATTCAGTCCAAAAAGCAAATAACTCCTTACTAATAAATTGAATGTTTACTTCTCAATTCCTGCAGTGAATTTCTGAGCAGTGAAAATTACACAGCTGCTAAAAAATAAGGCAAACAACCTTCTCCAATTTTTTTCTTTATCTTTTTTTTTTAATTATTTTTATTTATTTATTTAATTATTTGATTAATTTGCTGTAGAGGACAAGTTCAACTCACCCTTTCTCAGAGGTTGCCTGTTTTTATCTTACATCTGAGGAACCTTTGGTTCCAACTCTGAGTAACGGTCTGTGAGACTTCTATTTATTTGTTTATCCTGAAAACCACCACTCACGGAGGCACTTTGAAACAGTTTTTCTCATAGAAAAGGACATTGATCATCTCTTCCAAGCCTGGACAGCAATAATGCCCTGACAGAGTTTTCAGAGTGTTTCTCTTACACAAACTCCCTTCTCTTACCTGAGCCTCAGGACAGTTATGTATATGTATATTTTGCACAACAAACCCACTCCTCTCTGACACTCTGACAGATTTCAGGGTAATCTCCAATAATCTCTCTTGCTCCATTTTAGTAATCTGCATTCTGAGGAAATTTTTTTTTTTTTTTTAAAGTAGGCAGTAGACAACCTTACTTTGATACCTTCTATACTTTTCTAACTTTCCAGTTGTCAGATGAAATTATGTACACAACAAAAATACTGAATTAGGGAAACCACAATGGCTATACAAAATCTGTGTTACTATCTAAACGCAAAAGCTCAGAATTTCATCTAGCTGAGTCAAAGATTCTAATAAACACTGATTTGTTTGCATTCAAACTAGCAACAAACTGGAGATCTAAACTAAATAAACTAAAAATATTTTAAAATAAGTTTATGAAATAACTCTAATGATCTTTTGTGCATTCAAGGATTCAGTGTTGCTCATAATGAAGTTTTTATGAATTCTGTCATTGATTTTAAAAAGGCAAATGATGTTACAGTCCAAGATAGCTACACAAATCAAAATTTTATTACCCTCTTTTTTTTTCTTTTTTTCAGAATGAAATTACAGTCTTTTATTTTGCACATGTTAGTTCACATTTTCCTTCTTCACTCACTCTTGACTTAAAATATTAGAGCCAGCAACAGCAGGGCTTTGTAAACTAAGTCTTTCCTTCCTTCCTTTTAATCTGATGAAAGCAGTTGATACTAGAGGTTGTTGTGCCAAATAAATATAACTAAAGAAGAAAAGAAGGGATATAAGCAGATTTTCATTTCTGGTTAAACATTAGTATTCTTTTATACATACGCTGAAGTGATTGGGTTTTACTACAAAGGGAAAAAAAAGCAGGGGAACATTTTCATTGCTGTTAAAAAGTGTTCTAAAAAAGCTTGTTTTACATCTGATATACAAAGGAATTTAAAGAAATAAGTAATTGAAGCTTCAAGGTTGAAATTTCCAGAAAAAAAACAACTTCCTGGTTTAAGCATTAATTTGAAATAGAAACCTTGAATGGGAAGAATGGTTGCTCTTTATACTTTTAAAACAGATATTCTGAGCTCTCTGGAGTTTATTATGTGTAACTGTTTTGAATGGGGTCCTAAAAATAGATCCTGCAGGTTGGGCAGTTTTGTTTGTTGCAATGCTTAATTTATACTTTTTTTTTTTTTTTTTTTTTTTTGCGTTGCCATTATGGCATTTCAAGTGAGACCTGGACATTTTATTATTATTATTTCAGTGCCAAACTGTGAAGGTTCCAGAACAACTTTTCCAGAGAAAGCTTTTCATCCAGTATCCTTATCCAGATTTTCCATTCCTGTGTGATTGGGTCAAGATATCTATCTTGTTATCCAGCTCTTTATGCCAACTGTCTATCACAGAATTCTATCATACACATAGTTGCTTTTGTCCAATGCCTAGTTTTGAACAAAAACAAAACAAAATTGTCAGAATTAAAATGCTTGTGCCTTATTCTAGTAAAATGTTTCAGTCATCTAAATGTATGTTACAACATATTTTTATGTTTTAAGGTATGCTAATCATCTCGCTGTTTCATTAGAATTCAGTGTTGCACAAAGTAGAGAAGCTTTGTCTGAAAAATAGTTATGAGATTCATAAAACTGTTATTCATGGTCGTGCTCTGTGCAAATGGAGACAGAAGAGGAGAAGAAACTTCTTTGTTGAAGCTATTCATCACTGGCTAGGGAATTTTCCCCCAAGCAGTACTCTAATAATTTTTCTCAGATTGTGGGTATTTCTGTGTGACCAGGTTACAGGCTACACAGTGAGTCTCTAATCCCTGAAACAATGTGAGGCCAATCATTTCCCTGCCTATAAAGTAAGCACAAGGCAGTGAAGAACATTCTAAAAAATTCTTGTCTGGTGTTTTCAATGATCAGCATGAAGAACATAAAAATAAGTACATAAAAAGTTACATATATTACATTTTTAATATTTCTTTAATGGATGATTATGAGCCCAGTTTAATGTAGCATTTGAACACATGCTCTTAGAGATGGAAATATACTTAATCTTTCACCAAAACTTAATTCCTCAATCACAATTGCCCTGTGTCTTATATGATGGTTGTAAGCCACTGTTCAGCTAATTCAATTCTATTTTTGATGACAAGTTTTAGAGGCAATAATAATACAATCAATATGGAAGATGTTGTGCATTGCAGCAGAAAGTCTTGGGACAGGTTTTAATTTAATAAGTAAATGCTACATATGATGAATCCAAGAATAGACTATTTAGCTAGTAAAATTGTGAAGATAATGTCATATTTTTGTCTGATAAAAGAACCAAATGATTTTTGCACATTGACAATTGCACTTTAGAAAATCGTTGTATTTTAAAAGGCATAATCAGGGGAAAAAAAATAAGCTGAAGTACTGTACATTTAGAATCACAGAATCAGAGAATTATCTAGGTTGGAAAAGACCTTCAAGATTACCAAGTCCAATCATCAACCCAACCTACCAAATCTCATCACTAAGTTATGCCCCTTAGTGCCCCATTACATGTCTATTAAATACCTCCAGGAATAAGAACGGGGACTCTACCACTTCCCTGGGCAGTCCATTCCAATGCTTGACCACCCTGTCTGTGAAGAAATTCTTCCTTATGTCCAGCCTAAATTTCTCCTGGTCCAACTTGAGACCGTTTCCTTGCATCCTATCACTTGTCACCTGAGAAAAGAGACTAAGACCTTCCTTGGTGCAACCTCCTTTCAGGTAGTTGTGGATAGCAATGATGATGAGGACAATGAGGTCTGCTCTCAGGTCCCTCTTCTCCAGGTATACTCAGGCAACTCAATATCCTTCTTGCAGTGAGAGGTCCCAAACTGAACACAATAGTTGAGGTGCTGTCCCACCAGTGCTAAGTACAGAGAGATGATCACTTTCCTAGTCCTGTTGGCCACATTATTTCTGATGTGAGCTAGGATGCCATTTGCCCTTTTGGCCACCTGGGCAAACTGCTGGTTCATGTGTCAGCCAGCTCATGACCAGCACACCTAGGTCCTTCTCTGCTGGGCAACTTTCCAGCCCCTCTTCACCTAATCCTATACCACTGCATGGTGGGGATATTTTTACCCAAGTGCAAGACGCAGCACTTAACCTTTTTGAATGTCATATGGCTGGACTCAGCCCATTGATCTATTCTATCCAGATTGCTCTGCAGAGCCTTCCTACCCTCAAGCCTAGATCAAAAGCCCCATCTCACTTGCTAAGAGTGCACTCAATCCCTTCATCCAGATCACTGATAAAAATATTAAACAAAACTGGCCCCAAGACTGAGCCATAAAGAGCACCACTGGTGACTGGACATCATCTACTAAGTGAAACATCTTGTCTTTTATGTGATCAGGTTAGTCAGGCAGGACCTGCCTTCATAAATCCATGCTGGCTGCTTCTGATCACTAGATTGTGACATATGTGCAGTGTGATGGTCTGATCCATGAATTTCCCTCTCACTAAGGTCAGACTGATAGGCCTGTAATTCCCTGGATCCTTCTTCCTGTCCTTCTTGTAGGCTGGAGTCACATCTGGTAATCTCCAGTCAACTGTGACCTCCCCAGTTAGCCAGAACTGCTTGCAAATTATTGAAAGTGGCTTGGCAAGCACTTCCACCAGCTCCTTCATTACCTACCCTTGGATGAATCCTGTCCAGCCACATAGACTTACGGATGTTCAAATTATGCAGGAGGTCACTTACAATTTCCCATTGAATTATAGGGACTTCATCTCACTTCTTGTCACTGCCTCCCAACTCAGGAGGCTGGTGACCCTGGGAATAATTGTCCTATCTAATGAAGACTGAAGCAAAAAAGGCATGAAATATCTAGTCTTATCCTTATCTTTCATCATTACATTTCCCTCCACATCCAATAAAGGATAAAGATTTTCCTTAATCCTTTATTTGCTGTTAATGTTAATAAAAGTATTTTTATTTTCTTTTATTGTGCTTACCAAATTGAGTTCCAGATGGGCTTTAACACTTCTAATTTTCTCTCTGCACAGATTGGTAACAGCTCTATATTCCTCGTGTGTTGCTTGCCCCTTCTTCCAGAGTTCATAAATTCTTTCTCTTCCTGAGTTCCTGAAGAAGCTCTCTGTTCAGCCAGGCTGACCCTCTCCCCAACTGGCTCAACTTTTGGCACATTAGGAGAGCCTGATCCAATACCTTTATGATTTAATTTGTGAAGAAAGTCCAGCTTTCCTGGACTCCCTTGCCTTTTGGACTCCAAATGGACTCTGTCAACCAGGTCTCTAAACAGAATAAAGTTTGCCCTCTGGAAATCCAGGGTAGCAATCCTGCTAACCGTCTTCCTTACTTCAACAAAGATAAAAAATTCTATCTTTTCATGAGCATTATACCCAACACAGCTTCCAACTATTATATCACCCATAAATCCTTCTCTACTTGCACAAGTCCTTCTCTACAACACATCAAGTAGTGTAGATAGACACTAGTATGGTCAGATCATGCTCCATTTTATTATGCGAATAGCCTGACTTTTATAGTGAACTTAACAGGGGCGGATAGTGTCTCACACAAGATTATTGATCAAAAGCACTCAGACAAACAACTGCAAGAAAACAACCCCACCTTTAAGAAAACAACCCCCTTGTGATTAGCAGTCACATAGACCTTGTCCTTGAAGCCAGCTGCTGGTAACAATATTTTTCTAAATTCCTCAATTGGGCGATGTGGGAACATTGTCATGGGAACTTCTCATAGTTGCCCTGGTAGCTTGGTTTGCTCAGCTGCAGCAAGCCGTGGGATCTTTGCTGTTTCAAAAATCCCTCAACAAACAACAATTAAGGATCATGAGACTTCTAGTTGTTTATAGAATATTTCATTTATCTCTTCATCCTGGTTGGGTGGTCTGTAACAGACTCCCACCATAATATCAGCCTTATGGTCCTTTCCATATAGGGCTATTCTAACTCCTGTGCTTCCCTGCCTATCTCTCCTGAAGAGCCTGTGACTATCTATCCCAGCACTCCTGGCATGCCAGTCAACCTACTATGTCTCACTGAGGCCAATGATGTCATAGCCATGAGATTTAACTAAAACTTTGTTTCCCCTGTTTATTTGCCACGCTGCATGCATTTATGTAGAGATACTTAAGTTGGGGCCCTAATGAAACTGCTTTATTGGATGAGGTGGCTGGAATTCCTTTGTGCTGCCCTTCAGGTGCGTTCCAACTGACTTCTGATCCTTTTCCTGACTCTAGGCATCTATTGCTGGTATCCAGCCAATTGGGTGGATGGAGATTTGCCTCTCCTGGCAACTTTTGTTTAAAGATCTCTTCATCAGCATAGCAAGCCTGCAACCAAACATGCTCTTCCCTTCCTCTGACAGATGGACCTTATCTGTCCCCACTAGACCAAGTTTCTGAAAGAGAGTCCTACAGTCTAAAAAGCCAAATTCCTAGCTATGACACCATTCTTGCAGTCATATATTGATCCACTGAATTTGTTTTGTCCTTTCAAAGTCGTTTCCTTTGACCAGTAGGACTGAAGAGAAGACCATCTGTGATCCAGACCCTCTTCCACTTGCTCCAAGCTGCTACATGATACACCCTGGACTGCTCTTGAAAGTGTCATTGGTGCCCATATGAAACAACAACAGTTGATTAAAGTATGTAGGCTGTACAAGGCTCAGCTGTCTCTTGGCAACATCATTAATATAAGCCCCTGGTGGGCAACAAACTTTTCCTAATAAGACTATATAAGGTATTCAATATGTTGATGAAGATATGTTGGATTTAAATTTTATTCCCACTTTTCTCAATATAATTCACAAAAATATTTTGTCCTGTGAAAATTCTTTAAGAGATGAATGATTTCATTTCAATGAAAAAATAATGATATTATCCTTTGGGTAACTTAAAGGCACACCTTCTCTTAAATATTATAGGAGATAAAGAGTTTGGCATCCAAAACTAGCTACTGACAATGAAATAGTTTTTTGACATTTAAAATTTGCACAAGATATATAATTAAATTACTAACAAGTACATATAGATTGTTTTTACTATGATTTCATATGTTTATTCTTGTCTATCTGTTGTGCACAAACAATAACAGCTTCTAAACCTGAACTATCTAGCCAGTGATCCATACCTGGAAATTTTCCTAAGTGATTATAATGAAGGAATATAAACTTTTTTTTTTTTTTTTTCTCTTTTTTTCCCTTTCCCCTGTATCTTCATACAGGAGAGTCCAGCGGAGGGCCACAAAGATGATACGGGACCTGGAGAATCTTCCCTATGAAGAAAGGCTGAGAGACCGGGGTCTGTTCAGCCTGGAGAAGAGAAGACTGAGAGGGGATCTCCTCAGTGTATATCTAAGGGGTGGGGGACAGAAGGATGTAGCCAACCTCTTCTCAGTGGTTTGTGGAGATAGGACAAGGGGCAATAGCTGCAAGTTAGAGCACAGGAAGTTCCGCACTGACGTGCAAAAGAACTTCTTCATGGTGAGGGTGACGGAGCATTGGAACAGGCTGCCTAGGGAGGTTGTGGAGTCTCCTTCTCTGGAGATATTCAAGGCATGTCTGGATGCCTACCTGGACAGCCAGCTCTGAGGAACCTGCTTTGGCAGGGGGGTTGGACCCGATGATCTTTCGGGGTCCCTTCCAACTCCTACAGTTCTGTGATTCTGTGATTCATTAACAGATTTCCCAAATCATACATGTATTATTCAGCCTCAGGCATGTGCCTGTGCCATGGTTCCGCTCAAGTGGGCAGATGAGCTCCACCACAGCCGCTCTCTCACTCCCCTCCTCAAAGAGGAATGGGGAGAAAATAAGATGAAAAGGGCTCAAAGTTTGAGATAAGGACAAGCAGATCACGCAGTAATTATTGTAACGGGAAAAACAGACTCGGCATAGGGAGATAGTAAGATTTATTGCTTATTACTAACCAGCTAGAGAAGTGAGAAACAAAGGAAAGAAACCAAAAGCACCTTCCCCCCATCCACCCTCTTCCACCTCCTCCCCCCGAGTGGCGCAGGGGAACGGGGGAATGGGGGTTATGGTCAGTCTACAGCGCTTCTTCTCTGCTGCTCCTTCTTGGTCACTCTCATCCCCTGTGCTGTGGGGTCCCTCCCACAGGATGCAGTAATGGGTGAACTGATCCGGCGTGGGCTTCCCACAGGCAGCAGCTCTTTCAGAACTGCTCCAGATATGGGTCTGTACCACGGGGTCCATCCCTCAGGAGAAAACTGCTCCAACCTGGCTCCCCCACGGGCAGCAGCTCCTGCCAGGTCACCTGCTCCTGCGTGGTCTCCTCCACGGGCTGCAGCGTGGAACCCTGCTCCACCGTGGTACTCCATGGGCTGCAGGGGGACATCCTGCTTCTCCATGGTCCTCACCACAGGCCGCAGACGACTTCTTCTCCGGCGCCTGGAGCACCTCTCCCCCTCCTTCTTCTCTGACCTTGGCGCCTGCAAGGCTGTTCCTCACTCCTCTCACTCTCCCAGCTGCTGTGTGGCGCAGCGTTTTTTTACCCTGTCTTAAATATGCTCTCACAGAGGTGCAAAACAACATCGCTTATTGGCTCGACTCTGGGATGCAGTGTGGCCCTTCCCAAACATGGAGCAGCTTCTAGAACCTTCTCACAGATGCCACCCCTATGGCTCCATGCTACCAAAACCTTGCCATGTAAACCCACTACAGCCTGATATATTAACAGAGAAAAGAATTAATTTCCTCCTCAGGACAACACTCCTATGCTAAAAGAGGTGGGATAAATCATCTTCTAAAGGGAAGAGTCTCTTTCTTTTCAGAATAGATAGAGACTAGACACATACCTTTGTTAAGGCAGGTCAGTTTCAGTGGGCCAAAATTGAGTTGAAACTTACTTGAACATCTAGGACCTTAAATGGTTCTTAGAATGTGTCTTTTCTTCTAGAGGTAGCCTAAATCAAAAATGCTCATTACAGTGTTTCAACTAATGACTGAAGTCAAGACTGTATTCCTACACCTATTACATTTGTAATTCAAATTTAAGGCTTTAAATGTACACCAGTATTCTTGACAGTAACCACTGGTCACATGGGTAGTCCCCTTGATTTTAGACCCTTTTACTGTGAGCCAAAGAAAATCTCCTACGTGTATCCAAGTCTGTTCTTCTACAAAATGAAAAAAATCTTTCTTGTCTACCTGTTAAACTCTAAGGTTTAGCAAGTGATTGTAAAATTTTTCTCAGTTGGACAGATGTACTGTCTTTTACAAGAGCTAAAATAAAAACAAAATATTACGTGTTGTAGGAGATAACAAAGGAAATATTCTATATTTGAGCTGGACCTTTTCCTTTCAGTAGTCTCAGTACAAATATGGGAGTCAATAGTAGAGAATATTATTTTCCTCTAAGTACAGAGGATGAAAGCACTTTGTATAAAAAGATGGATAAATCCACTCTATTATCTATTCCTGAACAGCTGTTTCCTCCAAAATCCTTTCCTTTAACCTCTTAAGAGAGGTAAACAAACTTTGAGAAAGGTTTAGTATATCCTAAAAGAACAAAACAAAGTTAAGCTTGAGTCTGAAAATGGCTCCAAAAATCATCTTAAAGCAACTGAAAGAAAGAAGAAACAATCTAGAAAAAAAAAAATTGAAGAGTTCAAAAACTCAGTAAAATCATAGAACAATTCAGAATGAAAGGGACCTCTGGAAGGCAATTTAGTCCAATCACCCACTAAGAGGAGGCCAGGTGGCTGAAGAACGTTCAGTCATTTTGAATATTTGTGTATGGAGAGTCCAGACTCTCCGAGGAACCTACTTAAGTGGCACTACTCACAGCAAAAAGATTTTCCATAAATTTATCGAGAATTTTCTTTGCTCAAACTTTTGTCCATTGCCTCTCATCACTTCACATTTGAGTAAGGCACTTTGTTTTCTGTGCCCTTAGTCTTAAAACTGAAATCTCTCACTCTTTTTTTTTTAATTTTTTTTTATTTTTTATTTTTTTATTTAACCAAGAAATCCCACAGAGGGCACAGTGCTCCATATGTCCTGTCTTACTGCGGAACAGAAGGGAAGGTTCATTTCTCTCAACCAGTTTGTGATATAATGCAGTCCAAGATGCCGTCTACTTTCTTTGCTGCAAAGGTACACTGCTCGTGTACCTTTAGAACACTGGCTCGTGTTCACCTTGGTGCCCACTGGGACCCCCTAGTCCTTTTCTGCAGAGATGTGTTCTAGTCAATTGTCCCCCATCTTGTATTGGAGCATGGAAATATTCCTCCCCAGCTGCAGGACTTTGCATTTCCCTTTGTTGAATCATAAAATGATAATCGAAAACAGATATATATATTAATACTCTATGAATGTAGAGAGGATTTGATCTCATACAAGTGCTCTTGAGGAGCCTCTCTTTATTCTTTTTGTTTCTCGCTTTTGACTGCATACCTGTTCAATGGTGCTTGGTATTAATGGAAGCATGTGTATCTTTGTGGGATAGAAATCACATATTTGACTAAACTATTCATAAGTACTAATAGTCTACATTAGAAGCCAAATTCCCAAATTCTTCTGAAATATATATTCAAGATCCTTGAAGATCCTATATTCAAGATCCTTGAACAGGACAAGATGGAAAAATTTTAAATGAAAAAAAGGAGAGATCTAGATTAGATGTTAGGAGGAAATTCTTTACTATGAGGGTGGTGAGGTGCTGGAACAGGTTGTTCAGAGAAGCTGTGGATCCCCCATCCCTGAAGGTGTTCAAGATCAGGTTGGATGAAGCCCTGGGCAACTTGGTCTGGTGAGTGGCATCCCTGCCCATGGCAGGGGGGTTGGAACTAGATAATGTTTAAGGTCCCTTCCAATCCAAGCTATTCTATGATTCTATGATTCTATGAACTGCATTAGCTTTAGTAAAAGTCTATTTATCAGAAATGAACTATGAATAGAAGTCTTTGCAAATTTTTTGTCCTACAAGATGCTTGTTACATTGTCGTTAGCATGTCTATTTCATACTGAATTATGTTTCACTATCCTCCTTATTGATTCCTTTTAAAAAAGAACAACTCATGGGTTGAGATAAGGATAATTTAATTAAAGGGAAAATAATAATAATAATTATTAAATTATTATTAACTAAACAATTTAACTAAATGGAAAGGGGAAAAGGGAGAGGGAAGGGGTAAAAAGAAAAAGAAAACAATCAAACAAACAAACAAAACAATTAAAGGCTTTGTGGAAGTGCAGAGGAAAGAAATTACTCTCTACTTCCCACAGATGAGCAATGCTTGACTATGTCCTTGAAGCAGGACCTCAACGCATGTAGCCGGTGTTCGGGAGGAGGACCGATGTTTTCACAACGAGAGCCCATGCCTCCCCTCTTCTTCCTGTTTCCACCTTTTATTGCTGAGTGTGACATCGTATGGTATGGAATATCTTTTTGGTTGGTTTAGGTCAGCTGCCCTGGTGATGTTTCTTTTCTCACTTTTTGCCCACCCCCTAGGAGGGTTAGAGAGAGGCCCGATGCTGTGCCAGTGCTGCTCAGCAGCAGACACAATGCTGGTGTGATAACACTGCTGTTCTAGTTACAAGTGTAGAGCACAGCACTGTATGGGCTGCTGCAGGGAAAGTTAACATCCCAGCCAGACCCAGTACAGCACTGCATAGAGAAAATTAATGAAATCATCAGTGATATAGTACAATTTAAAGCCCTGAGAGTAGAACTAGCAATCTACACACAATATCAATTTAATTTCTTTTAAAAGCAGCTAATGATCATGTTATTAGAGACCTTATTTTGGTGTCTAGCCTGCATCTCTGACTATGCTGGAGAAAGACTACATGGGGTGGATGCATGAGATCAACTGAAGGTATCTACAGTGCTGCCTAAAATAGGCAAGGTAAATCACACCTGTGTATTTCTATCATTGTCTTTATAGAAGTGACAAACTGTTGTAGACATCAGTAGTGTGGATGTTTTAAGTTAGATGAAGGTAACCCTACTTCTAATGATGTCTGGTGTTCAAGGTAGCCTTACTTGCCCTCCTCACAGACCCAAGAATCTGGTATTAGTTTCTCAGTCAGTCTGATTGTATAGGACAAAGGAGAATCTCCATTCAAAATTTTATGTTGTCTATTTCATGACATTTTGAAACAAAAGGGTCGGGTATGAATGATTTCCTCTCTAAGACAGGAGAGGGGAAATGCACCTCCATATTTGTCAGGCACCAAATTTTCAAATAAAAGTATACTTTTCTTTTGATGAGCAAAGTCCCTCGAACTAATCAGTAATGCAGAATCTAAATACAAGAAAGTGTTCAAGGCTGTAAAGACTAGGTTGACAGTGATTTCTATACCAATTCAGACATGACTCTATATCTTGAAGAGATGACACAAATCTCCTTTGTTTTTTTCAATTGATTAATGTAGAATAAAATTTATTGTGAATCCTAGCCCCAAATCCTAACTTATTGCTAGTTAAAGCAAGCACTTGGCACATCCATCCAGCCATGAGATCTACATGTATTGCCCAACATTTTTGTTGGATATGTGTCCAGTTCCAGTCACAGGAAATAAGATGTACAAACATCAGCAACAATATGTGCCTAAATGATGGTCTGATAACATTGGTTGCTGGTGAAGAGCAGAAACCCCAACTGATGAATTGCTAAGTCCTGGGCTACTGTCTGAAACTTCTTTGCTTTCTTCCTGCAGTAAAATTGTTGCCAGAGTATCAGAGTGGTTGAAACATAACAATAATTTCTTAGGTAGAGGAGCATGTCCTCACAACAATGCATCATGTACAGTGAACAGCTTAACTATAACATAGTTATAACTAACATAGCTCAGGAATATTCAAAGGGAGTTTGTAACATTTGGCATTCAGTGAATGCTTTCTACAGGGATGAAGAAGGGTATTAGCTCATCTCTAACATAAATAATTGCACCCAGAGTCCTATTATAAGGATATTCTGGCTTATGTTATTTAGGTAAATCAGGAAATATCAGACTAAATATTTATGCCAGCAATTCTGAATCCATTTATATCCCTTAACTGTATGTATTTTTAGCACATTGAAAACAGTTATTAAAAACAGGATTTAACAGGCTTAGGTAAATAGTAGGTAAAGTAAGAAGCAGGAAAAAGAGATTTCCACAAGGAACAATTTTATCCATCTTTTTACTGGTGTAAAAACTTAAATAGGAGCCTTGCCCTGCCTTGAAGAAGACATGACCTTGGGGCTTCTTTTTACCTCAGCAATCAAAGGGTGCCTTACCTTATTTTTCAGGCTTCTTTGCCTTATATCATGTGAACTGCCCCATTTATTGCTGTCCACTCCATGGGTAATTCCAGAGACAACAGAACAACAGCTGCCTACTTTTCCAAAAACTTTTGACTTCAGTATCTACTTCCTTGTTTGTGATAATTATCTGGTTGTGTAACAGTGATGTCAGTGGAAAAAAATTAATTGGGTGCAGGTACAAGCTAAAATGTTACTATTTCTTTTATAAAAAAAATCTGTAATGGAAATTGGGCATTGTGTGCATCAAGACAAAGTTTACCTCAAATGAAGAAAAGTGTGACTGTCTTTTTTTCAGTATTCTGTTTGTTAATGAAACTTTTATATTTTTCTGACATGATTGAAAAATATTTGGAAGTTTATCTGTTATATATGCTATAATTCAAATTCAAAATGAGGTTTAATTCAGATCCATACATTTGGAAACATTTCATTAATTCATAGAAAATGTGATACATATGGCAAATTCTCAATTTAAAATTAATTTTGCCTATAAAGACTCATGATCCTGGTTTGTGGAGTAGAAAATCAAGAACTCTATTCCCAAAATAACTTGAAATCCTTATCAAGAAAGGATATTAGCAGACTTCAGTTTTAGCAAGTCTTTCCTTTCTCTTTTCTGGGTTTCCTTTATCATCTAACATTTGACCTATACTTATCAATATGTATTGTAAAACATTTTAAACTTGTCAACAGAAATTATAGTTGAAATGTAGGTAGAGATAAATATAACTTCACAACCTGTTTCCCATGATCCACCCTTAAGCAACTTGTTTGAGGTTTGTGGCTTCTTCCTCAGAGAAAGCTCCTTCATTGTCTTCAAAGAATGATTGATTCAGTAAGCTGATCTGAGGACAACAAATCATGGGAGAGGTCTCTGCCCCAGTATAGTGGCCTGGAAGAATGGTGATAGGTTATCATTTTCCTTTTGTTGCAGTGTATTCATTTCATGGATATGGTACTGATAAACATCTAACAGGAACCAATCCCTTTTAGAATTGCTCAAAGTCCTGGCAGTCAGAGAAGTCCTTGAGATTATTATGAACTCTACACCAGAAAGTCTGCCATGCCTTTTAGGATATTATGTAATATTTGAAGAATTTGTCAACATGTCATTCAATCAAGGTGTTGTAGAAAAGATTTAAGTTGCAATTTTGATCTAGGCTTTTATTAGTAAACATTAATTGATAATAAAATATAATTTATTTAGTGGAGTGAGTGAATAGAAACATCCTTTGTCTTGTATCTTTCAGTTCTTAGAAACTACTGTCTTCTACACTGAAAAAAAAAAAAAGTCTATCTTAATGGTTACTATAATATACATACATATAAAAATATTAACCTTTCTATTGTGAAATTATGGTTTCTGAATAGCTGATTGGCTAGACTATTCCCACCTTGGCCTGCTTCTTTTGTTTTTCCTATTTTTTACTGGACTGAGCAAATTATGTCTCATTGCTCCTCCCACAGTAGTCTGTTCTGTTTTAGAGTTCAGTGCAGATGCGTTTAAAACCCACAGTGAAATTGTCATTTTTCATACGTAGTTTAACGTCTACATGAAGACTGGTTACAAAAGGGAAAAGTACATGAATGAGTGCAGCCTCCTGATCTTTGCCTTTACAATGCCCTTTTGTTCAATGAGTTTCCATGTGGGAAGACTAGGGAGGATCAGTAAACAAAAACGTTTTGCACTTCTTAAGAGTTAAGTGCTAGTCGGTAGAGTCAGCAACTTCCCTTTGACTTTCAAATCATCTGAAATAGATGAGTTCCTTTCACAGTATGAAAATTCTGGCTGGGGCAATGCGTATTGTCTTCTCATTCCTTACTCTCAGATACATAGCAATGTGAGTAAGCCACCTGCTTAGAAAGGGTTTACCAATTTTATTGTATGAAAAACGGGTATTATCTCGTCTAACGCATGTACTATTGGATGTTGATTTGAGTCTACACATTTCCTTCATAATACAGTATGACAAGTTCTTTGTAACAGATTCAAAGGCAGGTGTATTGTCCAATTCTCACATGTATTCCCATATAATGGTATTCTCTAGAACTGTGCAGATATACAGCAAACTTTGATGCATCATGCAGGAAGTATAAAGTGTAGTGGATGCTCTTCACAGACTATAATTTGATTTTCTGGATTTAAATTTTAAGGGGAGGACAGAGGCTATGGGAGAACATGGCACAGTTAAATGATTCACCCATTGTGCTCCTAAGAAAATATCTTATGAAGAAACTTCTGAACCATGAAGCTTTGTTCAAAAAGATATATGTAAGTCTGATGCTGCAGCCTAGGTTTTGTCTGATGCAAGAATTTCAGAATCACATCTTCAGGAGATAATTTTGATATATCAAGTATAGATAAAAGTAATGGGTTAATTTTTTACCTGTACAGTCTCATATTATGCACACTGTTAAGACAAGCAGTTCTGAATAAAACAGATGTCCAGAATCCACATGCTTATAAGGTCACTGAAATGAGCTATAAGGTACACAGTGCCGTTCAGTTCATAACACAGAAGCTTTGGAAGGAATTTAGATACTAATAATTGACCTAAAGATGTGACTGTTTATTCCAACCATTTACAAACATAGGGAATTGTGCAATGCTCTGACATCATTTCTGCTAGCAGCTGGAAACCTCTGCTGAACATCTGTCTGAAGTGCTGTTCTCATAATTCAGCTGCCAAAAATGGCTGAATAAATTAAAATAAATGTACTATTTTATTTCTTTATATTTTTTTTCTTTTTGAAGGCAAAATACTTCTGTGAAAAATTCTCTTTCAAGAATTTGTGCTATTTCAAGAGCTTTTAGTTACATTTTGTCTTATGAAATTGTAGAATATTAAAACTTTTCAATGTGTTGGAAGATTCATTAGTGCTAGCTTTTATTTATATGTTGGCAGCTTGCTTTGAAATGATTGTGTGCTCCTCTTGAAAGTAGAGGCAACTTTAACAAGGAAACTCAATTCTAAAAAGGCAAAAACGTACTGTGGGAACTAGTAGGTAAGTTTAGCTTTTATTAGAATAAAAGGATCACCAACTCCTCAAAATATGAAAAAAAAGGAAGAAAAATGTTTAACCTTTTCATTTTATCTACAAATGTAAATAGTATAAGCAGAAAAGCAGTGTGCTTAACTCTAGTAGTTAAAATAGATATACTTTTAAACTATCTCCATTACATCCCATCTCTATTTTTAGTACAACATGGCATAGCATGAAATACAAACTTAATTTTCTGAACTTTTGTTCTGAACTCATTTTGTCTATGTCCTTAGCTCTTAGCATTGGATGTGTTTTTCATAATGTTCCTCAAAATAGGTTAATTGAATCATATGATGGAATTACCTGTTTCTGCTCATTGACTTGAGCAGATTGTACTATTTCTGATTTACACATTCCTTTTATTTATGTTCTTAAACTAGAAGAACATTATTCCCATGTTTAATCTCTTTATATTTTAGTTCATTTGTAAAACAGGGAATATTATGATTTAATCTGAGAGTCAATCTTTGCTTTGAGAGGTAATAGCTACTTTGGTGTGTTAAATTATGTGTACAGAAAAATTACATGAATTCATGCTTCAGCTTTGTTTAAGGGGTAGGAAATATTTATTTGTTCCCCCAAAATTTATGACTACTAAATTGTAAAGGAGCACACTGGACAGTAGACGGATATCTTTACAACATCCATTTACATTCTTCTGCAAAGAGTCCACAGAATTTAATATTGTAGGAATTATTAATTTATTTATAAGTAAAGAATACAGAATTTTCACAACATTTTTTTTTCAGCTTCTATAACAACTGGGGTTTGGAATCGATTCCATCATAACTTATCCTACCTTTAACACAGAAGCCAGAGAAATTATATAAAATGAATATAAGTGGCAGCAGAACTAGGATTCGAGACCCATCTCTCCCTCCACTGCTGACAACTGATGTTTCTGGCAGTATTTCTGGCAGTAGGAAAAACCATGTAGCTATATATGTAATATGTAACCAATAACCATATTGGAAGGTTATTGCTCATCTCTTAAGTGTTAAGAATGTTCAGTTTCATGCAATAGGTTATCTATACATCCTCACCCAATTGCATTTTAAAAATAAGTTCATAATTTATAGACTTAAGTCTGCTTTGTCTCCCAAATAAACTATTAGGTCATCAGGCCACATAATTTATTAATTTTTTTATTTTATTTTATTTTATTTTATTTTATTTTATTTTATTTTATTTTATTTTATTTTATTTTATTTTATTTTATTTTATTTTATTTTATTTATTTTATTTTATTTTATTTTATTTTTTTCGTGAGCAGGGAGTTCATCTGTGAGGATATTGTCTTTCCCAAGGAAGTGAGGAAGAAATTTTCCAAAAAGGAACGAAGGTGTTAAAAATTCAACAGATATCTATTGCTCTGTATTTCCTCTAAAAGACATTTCTGAACAGATGTGAGATGGACGTAGAAAGACAACTTTTGGTGAAATGCTGAAGTGAAGGGCACCAGTGTGATGAATTGTACCTCAAAAACAAAAACTTCCAACTGGAAGGCAAACCAAACCTACCAAACAACCCGAACCAAAAACACTTAACCCTCCAAAACCAACAAACCCCCATAGTACCTACACTACAGTGTAGTGTACCTACATTACACAATGAGGCAAAAACCTAGATCAACAAGAGAATTCAACACCTAGTGCTATTTCATGTTGAAGATTCTCGATTTCCACACCTCAGCAATTACCTCACACTCCAGTTGTCTATTCTAGGTTTGCCATTCTGACCTCTTTGGAGTATGTGTTTTGGGAGTGCTAGGGTAGCTGGGCGAACAGCTCATCCAAGGTATACCTGGAGTACATGTCCTACCTTGATGGGTAGTTCTCATCTGCTGGCTGCTTATACTCTATATACTCCTATACTTGATATCATACTTAGTGCAGAAACCAGTCTATGCAAAAAATTATCTTTGCTCAATAACTAGGTCACTGGAGCAGTTACATGAGACTGGCTAAAGAAACACAGAGAATGACTCTGGAACCTAGTGACTGGGAAACTCAACTGTCAGTGGGACACCCTGTTTGAGTGCCTTCTCCAGTGAGATAGTTTTTACAAAGTGGAACATGGTCAAAATGCAAGACTGCAAAAATATCAGTCTTGACTCTCTGATAGCAGTGTAGTCAGAGTTTTCTTGCAAGAAATCAAAGCTGGAAGGAAGTAGAAAATAGAACTTAATTTTTGTTTCATATGTCTAGCAAATAGTAGGCTTTAGGGAGAAATGGAGAAGGAGAAAAAATGCTTTCTGAATTGATGAATGGATATGTATGAGAAGACTGTATCAGGCATAGGTCTTGGAATGGCCTCACAACTGAAATTTGCAAGTGCAAGTCATGGTTTAACTTAAAGTTGCAGAATGTAAGTCTTGTCTTTATCCCAGCATTCACTGCTGACCAACATGATAGCTTAGATAGCTGTCTTTTCTGGATCACTTAGTTGTCAAAATCACCTTTTGTTTTACAGGTGACCTAGGCAAACATTAGAACTGTGGATTGTGCTGAGCAGCAAGATGCCTGGAATGTGGGCACAGCTGTCCTTTTGGGACACAGCCTGATATGTGACTAGAAGCTGGGGAACACTATGGTCCCATTTCTCAGGGGTACCTCCAGAGTGATTTTGAACATACACTTGTGCTCAAACTACTTGCAATACAAGTCCCCACTGCAGCTGTCATGAAAGTGTGACTTTTCGCTTAACACTGGCCACATATTTTCACTCTTCTCTGCCAGCAACTGTGACGTCACACCTGTTTGATAGTTCCCTGATCTGGATCTGGCATAGTTTTCAACCAGACAAGCTATTTTATCCAGCTGCCAAATGCCTATTAAATCACTGGGAGATTTAAGTAAGTGGGAGAGGATGGGTTGTATATCAGGGGTGACAAGGTGTGCAAAAGCTGGTTTCCACCAGACATATTCCCTGACATAAGGTCTTTGTTTCTACAGGGAGAAAAAAAAGTATAATAAAACAGAACTGATGATTCTGTGCAGCAGAAAAAAAATATGTATTTTTTTTTTTTTTTAGCACATCTGTTCTTAGAGCCTGTATTTGCAGTCACTCTAAATGTAATGTGTTGAATCAGCAGAAATCTCATGTATGACATGACTGTGTTACTGGATTCAAAATCTGTATTTTTTGAAACATGAATATTACATAAGGAAACAATTAATGAATCTTTTCTCAAAATACTGCATAAAATAACACGTGGAGTAGAGGAAAATCACTTTCAGTTATCTTTCAACCTCAATAAATTTAAACAAAAAGAGAGAATATCAAATACACTTTCTCTCTTATACACAGTACAACACACCAAATAATAACAAGAAACAGATCATGATCCTGAAGGAACTCACTTCACTTAGAGATAAGTGAATACACTCAAATATAAATAATTTGGAATGTGAGTGTAATGTAGACTTTATTTATAGTGTTAAAGACCATCTTAGCTTTATAAAGCAATTTGAAGCAACTGTTGTTATATGTCTTATTGAACATCTCAGAAGCATTAGAAATGTTTGATAATACAAATATTAAAATATTATTTCTACTAGTAACTAACTACCCTGTCTGAATTAAATTGTAGCATTCTAGCTATCCAAACATTTATGAAGGTTGGATTTGCAAAGATTCAGTGTGAAGTTTACTTCAGTGTGAAGGTCAGTTTAAGAAATGACAAAGTTTTCTAAGCATAATGCCAATCATTATTTCCATAACCTTAGTGAAGTGAATTCTTTATTTTCAGTTGATAAATTTCAGAAGTAAATGTTCAAAGATACACTGAATCTATGTGGTCTGTATATAAAATAAATCTTCTGTGCTGTGAGTACCTTTTTTGTTTGTTTGTTTGTTTATTCATTTTAAAAGATGGACTTATTTTCTATATGTGTTTCATGCTAACCTTACATATTTCCTGAGGGGCTCAAACTTGTTTTCATTGCAAGAATAAAGAAATGTATTTCAGTTTATCAAAAAGTGAGTTATTGCGAAATCATCCATTTGGACTATATATTCTTCATGGAATGGCAAGTCTATTCCCATATATTTCTGCCCTAATTTCCAGTGTGCACATTGTAATAACATTGATGAAAGTCAAAAATCATGCATCTGTCCCAGGCCCCTGACAGTGCTTCACTTCTGCCTACTGCTGCCAGCAGAAATATGGCTACTACCATTATCCGCCCCCTCCCCCCCCCCCCCCCCACCCTGGTAAATATGATCATGTAATAGTTGTAATATAATTATATAATTATTCAGAAATTTAGTATATTTATGTGTCTCCTCTCAGAAAGTTCTGGAATGTCAGTATTAAAAACAGTGTGCTTTGAGTATTTAGGAAGAGAAAAAATTGAAAAATATAGTTTCCACTACTATATATTAATAGTCTAAAAAACAGTCTAGACAGCATTCTGGATGAGAAATGTAGGTGGAAACTCTGGATAATGACAAAATGTTACAAATTCCAGACTGGCTTTAGCAGATCAAGATCAAAACCAAGGAAGAGGAAAATTAAAAATAAAAGAGACAAATATATATATATATATAAATGGAAATGCTAATGAAAACAGAAAAGACAAGGGCAAAGAGAGAAAGAGAAAGAGAAAGAGGAAAGAGAAAGAGAAAGAGAAAGAGAAAGAGAAAGAGAAAGAGAAAGAGAAAGAGAAAGAGAAAGAGAAAGAGAAAGAGAAAGAGAAAGAGAAAGAGAAAGAAAGAGAAAGAGAAAGAGAGAGAAGGGCTAGAAAGAGGAAACAGGAATAGAAAAAGGAAAGGGGAAGGGAAAGGGAAACCTTCATGGAGAAGCTCTGTAAAAGTTGCTCACCTACTGATTGCAGTTATATTGACTCATTGGCTCATCTCCAGTGCTGGAGGCACAAAGGTGAATGATTCTATCTCTGTAAGGTTTACAGTGTTTCACATATGGATTTTGTGTCCTTTGTCATCCTCACTATATGGTGTTAGAATATCCAAGAATATTTCCTCTGAGTTTCTATTGAATTGGAGGAAATTGTACATATTGCTAGAGTCCAGGAAAGTAATAGTTTCCAGGAAAGAACCTACAGACTATCAACAGCATATTTTTAAATGATATAATACCAATATCTATCAGACGAAGTCCAACTGGGAAAGCACAGTTGGATAGCTTCTATCTTTATAAGGATACATAGACTTTGGTCTTGTAATTTTTGTTCAAGAGATGAACAATTAATGTTTTCCTTATCTATTTGAGACCATGTTGAATATATATAACGAGTAATTGTGAAAAATAGTTCTAAATATATATATATATAAATGTTTAATTGTGTGAGAAAAATGAAGACAAAAGGAAAAGAGAGGGACTGAGAATGTTTTCGTGTTTTATTTGCCCTTGAAAATGGAAGCTGTTACTCTTCAGACCTTTTAACTACATTTCATAAATAGGTATTACCTAGCCTTTCATCTTCTCTAGGTTCATTCAGTTTATTTTATCTTCCTTTTCTTTACATGTTAGGTACAGTCTAAAGAGAATATTCTTCCTTCAATACCAACTGAACTCCTAAATATTGCCCTCTGTTGTCATAGTGGTTCTAATGGTCATGTGAACTGTGCAGCTCTTCAGGAAAAATAAAAATAAATAAATAACACCCCTGTCTTTCACTGAAGTGTGTTTTACACACGGCAATGAAAACCTATGGTACATAAGAAAAATGCAGTCATGACAAGACATTTTTAAGAACGCTAGTTTTATTTTTACAGTATTCACGATGTTTAATAAGTTTCTTCATGCTCTCTGCTTCTAGCTGCAGGGATCCTTTGAATGGTTTCAGAGGCGACAGAGCCTGGGCCCCTGTCACAGTACTGGTGGTTTGGTCTGTCTGGCAGCATTGTCAACATATGAAGCAAATAAGGTCAATCAATGATTTCTGCTAGTAAATGGAGATGAAGGCACTAGCCATTTGTTTAAAGATTATAGGAAAGACACTCCTGGAAGTACAAAAGAAGAAAGGAACCGGATGCTATTTGCTTTGAGAGCTGTCAGACACTTTTCCTGTCTTTCCTTTCTCTTACATTGTGCCTGTGTTGCCAGTTGGAGAAGCAGGGTAATTAGCAGTGACACGAAGGCTGTGTAAGTAGCCAAGTCCCTGTTAAAACCTGCCGTTGTTGTGGAGAGAGGATACAGTTAGGCAGGGAAAGTTACTTCCTGCACTTAATATCTGATCAGTCGTTTGAAATGTAAACATGAAAGGAGGAATAACAACTGTTAGAAATAAATGCTCAGAACATAACAGGTTTCCCTCTAGTTTGGCAACCAGCTGCTGCTCTTAGAAGCCTCCAAGTTGAAAAATCCTAATAATACATTTATAATACTTAACTTCAGAGGCTACACTGGGTTTGGAAATTCTCTATAAATGCATAAAATAATATAAATTTTCAGGATTCCTTGCATCTTCAATTTTATGCAAGTGTTATCCAGATTCATGTAAATGGCTTGAACTTCATTAAGCCTTTTGCACCAGCATTTTACACTCTCTGTTGAAGAATTAATTAAAGATATAGTTTGTATGAAAGGCCATGGCAAGAAGGAAAGATCCTCTTTTGGATCTTAACAAAAACAAATATAAAACTGGAAGTGTAGAATTTGTTTCAATAACATGGGATGTTCAACAATGAACTAACCAACTAACCATCATAAGCTTCTTCTGCCCCCCCCCCCCCCCTTTTCCCTTCCGCCCCCCAAGCAGATGTGGGAAACAAGTACCTTTAGCATGATTCATCTGTTCTGTTTTAAGTGTTTATTTTAGGATATGGTTAATTTTCTCATGAGGTTTCTCTCAAATTAGTTTTAAGGGAGTCCAGGACTGTATTTGTTGCTGTCTGTTAGGTATCAGAAGTTGATTGAGAGGAATCTGATCCAAATGTGTCTTTTCAGAAAAGGAATCCAAGAACCAACTTTTTCCAATCCCACTTAAGATCACTTTAAGAGTTATAGCATCATAAGAACACATAACACAGAATATATTGTGTTCATTAATATGTACACTCTCTTTGCTAATTCATTGTCAATTCTGCAAATAAATCTGTGTAATAATTTGTTGATGTCAGTAAATGGGTGTCTGGTTTCACATCCTTTAATTAATTAAGCTCACATTAATTGACTATGTTCTAGTTTATATACCTTGTTTGTATGATCCAAAGAGAACCTCTGACTATGTACTAGGATGATACATGTGTTCAGAGTTTGTCTCTGGCTTAGAGTTCATTAGTTCAGTGGATCAGCAGTATTCAAAAATTATATTATTCAATTATTATGTGCTGTTATGCTGTGTAATCCCTTTCATGAGTTGATTGTACAAAGATGATTTTATTGTGCCTATATAATTATTCCTTAGATTCTGTACTAAAATCTAATTCCTTTAATGTTCTGAAAGATTCTTATTTCCTGTATAAACTTATTGAAGTTCACTTATATGCATTTGTTCTTATACCAGCGTTGGTTTTAAGCATAGATAATTTTTATACTCCTCCTACCAAATTCAACTCAGTTGTGCAATATGGAAAACAAATATATTGCCTTTGCAAAAGCAAAAAAAGTCTGAGTTCCCTTTATAAGATTACTTTCCTTTCCCATTATCATCTTTGCAGATCTTTTAGTCTTTCAGTTTGAATTCACCTTTCTTGACAGGGGGATTACCAGAATTATACAGAATCCTGCAGATGAAGCTTTGGCATCATCTTGAACATCCTGGAAAAAAGATATTAAATGTTCTGGAAAAGGTATTCCACTTGCATTTTATATTTGTTCTTTCTACTGCTGGCTAAGTCAAGTCTCCTAAAGTAATATCCCAGTTAATTGACAGAAGTTCTTGTTCATCCCTGGACGCATGAAGTTTCATTTGATGATTCACTCTATTTTCATTGCAGTAATTCACCAGACCATTAATTTCTTCATTTAAGGTACTCTTCTTTTGTTGGTGATGTTGTTGTCTTTATCTTACCTTGCTGATGCCTGTCATATGTGTGTCATCAATAAATTTTGTAAGAACAGACCCAGCTTTTGTTCTGAGGTCGGTAACTCAGTCTGGTGGAAGATGAAGTTATCAGTTTGTAGACAAACTGGGGAATTAAGTCCATAATTTCTGATTGTTTATTGGCAATATAACTAGCAAGGGTAGAAACTTCTCTATAAAATGGCAATAAAATAGGCATCCTTTCATTATAATCACTTATAATTATAATAATTATAATATAATTATCTTATAATTATTATCTTATCTATATTATAAGACAATTAAGATAATTATAATTATCTTTTTAGTTCAATCACATCTTCTTAATCATATGGCAATATAAAAATTGATCTGGTGAAGCCATGACCCTGGAAGTTGTTGTGGTACCAACATACTGAATTCTGTAAGATAACCATGATATTGATGGGTTCCTGTACACAAGGAAATTACTAGCCCCACGTTCGTCATTAGAATCATACATGTAAATAAAGAGTTAACAGGAACATGATCTCCTAAGTGATCTCTATGTCAACTGCAGTACAGTCAGACCCAGAGAAGTAATGCTAACATTCAAGTGAGTGGGTCAGTATGGCTGTGAATCAGTAATACGTATCCATAAAAACCTGAAGATAATCAATGCAGACAACAAATTAGGCCTGCAGCAACAGGATTTGTCAGAGGTTACATAGTTGCTTCAGAAGACAGGTTCACCTGTACTATATATCACCTTCTCTCCAGATAAATTGATCCTTCTTTTCAGGAAGACTGCTTTCAAAATGACTTTCATTTAGTCAATGACTGTATGACAATCATGATTTCATATGACAGCAATTTGTAATAAAAAACATTACTTAAGGATGTTAAACATAAAATAAACTAAGTTTAACATGCAAAACTAGAAAGTCCTAAGGCAGACTAATTTTATTTTAGTTCTGAATATGCCTTCAAGAACTGGAAGACATTTCTGTTTATTGCCTGCAATTGACAGTAAATTTAGAGACAAAATTTTTTCCTCTAATAACACTGAGGAAAGACCTTTTATCTCAAATCAAGGAAAAGATATGGTAGTATCCTTTAAAGGAAAAACCTAGGATCCTAAAAGCTGACATCAGGAAAAAATAACTAATATTTTGATCATTTTCTGGTTTTGGTGAAGACCAAGATTGTATGTTAGAGGATGAGAAGGGGCGAAAAGAATTCTACTGTTAAAAAGGAGAATCCTTCATTTACTGGGATCAGTTCAGGCATAGTGTTGAATTTTTATTTTTATTTTTTTTTAGTGAAATCTGAATTCCTTGTGATAGTATGCTAATTGGATTCCTTGTGTTACTATACTAATAACTACATTATTTAGAGACAAGTCATATCAATAGTCTTTGATTATCATTATATAGAAAGATCTGGTGACTTTGAGCATAAGTAAATCCCATATTTGGGAACCTGCAAATCATTGGCCAGAAGTCCTATTCAAACACTTATTCTTTATTGATAATATGGTACCATAAACATGGTGTGTCCAATTAATCAATGGAAATCTGTTTTTAACAACATAAGCAAAAGTAATAGAATATAAAAGCTATGAACACAGGTGTACACTGAAACTCTGTATCTCACATAAGTCAGGATCTGTCTTTCTGCTATCGATGTGACTCATTTGCATCTGGAACTGGTGTTTAGGATTCCCATTTCATATAAAACAAAAGCAAGTGGCAAAATGCAAATGGGCTGCAAAAGATTACATTCTCCTTGATTCTGCTCTTACAAATGTTTGAAGATGTTTTTCATTTTTTTATTGACTGTTTTCCTGAGATCCTTCACTGGAAGAATATTATCATAGAATCAAAGAATGGTTTGTGTTGGAAGGGACCTTAAATCATCTAATTTCAATATTAAAGCTGTAGAAAAGCAAAACAGAGAAATTTTGAGTCACACAGAGCACCAAAAAAGACCAGTTCTGTTGCTACCTGAGAGTACCACAAAGAGCTCACAAGGGATAGTTTTTGCATCATGTGGGTCTATGAGAGCTATCCAGGTTTAGATCTGGTATTCCTTGTGTCAGGTCTTAAAGACCTAAGTCTGTTTTTCTTTTCCTCACTGCTTTTCATTGCCCTTTGTTAACTCTCTGTTAATTTTGTTACCATAGTTTTCCATATCTATCACCTTTTTGTTGGAAGAGTCTACTCTCAGACAGCAGTATGATATATTCTGCTTACTGAACTTTATTGAAATGTGTGGAAAAAACACTTGGCTCTTCTGATTCTACAGGTTCTACTGAGGCCTGAGGAATGACTTTCATACATTCAGTGTAGCTGAGTCCAGACTTAGATGACTGTACTTTCAGACCTTTGAGAAAAAGATAGTGGTAGAAGGTGGTAGAAAACAGAAGTTTCTCCACTAGATAGAAGGAAATGGATGTCTAGTTACTACTGTATTGGAAGTAATATGCAATCAAAAGGGAAGAAGGAGAAAGCATTGAGAGAGACCTACCCCAAAAAAGAGAAAGATAGGGGTGGGTGTAGGAGACAAAGAAGAAGAGCTATGAAAATACAGGGAAAAGAAAGATGATAATGATTTTAGAGGAGAATGTATGATACATACAGTACTTCAAAGGTGTCTAGGACAGGTGGGAACTGTGCCAACTGAGTTTCACACAATATAAAATTATATTGAGCAAATAGCTCCCTGATGGGTAATTAGGGATAGACAGATCCAAAAAGGTTTTCCAGCTGAGTCTCACCAAGCCAGTTATGCAAAGCAGCTGCGGCTGGTTATGGCAGGTTTAGAGCACCTGTGTGCTCTAGTGTCACTGTTGAAGTCCAATTTTTGGCTTCTATTTTCTCCTAATGACTTTCTGGGATGACATAAATGATCTAAGTTTTGATGTCACAGTTCTTGATGTGACCAAAACCAACTTGATAGAATTATAACCTATTAATGCACTGTTGTCCTTTTTTGGTTTATTTTTTTTATTGGTCTTCCACTGAAGGGCCACAGAACTCCAATGAGAAAGGAAGAGGAGGGAAATGGTAACAACTAAAGAGTTATTGAAGACATGTTACCTTATAAAACATTCAAGTAAAGGATAACTTTAGGCAAGATTCTATCTATGAAATTATCAGAATGGAGCACTTAGAAGGAAGTAATTCAAACAATTGTCCTTTAAAAATATATGTTTTTGTTAATTAACTAATTTATTTATTTATTTTTAATAACTGACATAAACATCCTAACTTAAATGTTTGTTATTTATTTAGTTGGATATCTTTTAAACTTCCACTTGAGAATCAGATGCTCAAGCCAAGGTCCTTTTGAGGTAATTTCCCTGTGAGGAAGTCCTGAGTTAATTTTAAATGTCAAAGAGAATCATAGTATTGAGAGACTGGTCAAGCAAATATAACTTTATAAAATGTTTCCCTGAGTAATTAACTGGGAAACTGCTATGGAAAAAATCTTGTCTTGCAGAGCTTCCTTGACCCCTTCTTCTCTTTCCAGATGTTGTGTAGTGTTTTCTCTGACAGTGTCTGCAGACAAGAGAGCCAGGAATTGAGTTCAAGCACTTCACCCCCTGTCATGCATCTGTTAGGCTGCACCCTGTTTTGCACAAAATGAGACAAATCCTGCCAACTTTCCAAGACAGATCTGTTCTACCAGGGACTGATCCAAAGCACTGGGATGTGCGTCAATTGATGCCACTTAGGATCAGAGCAAGGAGTTGGTCTCTGAATGTTAATTACTTCACAGTACAGTTATATCCAATGGGAAAAAGAGTCACTCAGAGAAAAATGATGAGGGTAAATTAATTATAACAGAATGACAAGACAGATCTTTTCTTGTAACAACTACCATGCAAAAGATATGCATGAATTAATATATATCACATCTTTCTTGTTTAAGACTCTTCCAGTTTAAGATTTTCACCACCAGATGGGATGATGAAACCTTTCTGATGGGAGAGAGGAAAGAATCTATGTACTGTGACAGTGAGGTAACTGAGGTTAAAAGCAAAAACTAGAAGAAAGCCCTTTTCAGAAATCAGTGTTGTTTCTTTTGGCCTGGACTCAGTCAACAGACAGCAATTTCCCTTTTGTTTTGCCTCTAATTCAAAAAGTGAGGTAGCAGAAGCAAGAAAGGTCCTGGGACACAGAGGAATCACAGGGTCTGATTCACCTATGAATTATTACAGTTAAAAACTTAAACTGTTTGACTCCATTCATAGTCAGGCAGACCGAGTGCCTGGTTAGCAGCAGCTACAGTGTCAAATTTCTTCGCTTTCTCAGTTTATTTCTTCTTATTATGATTTTTTAAATTAATTATTCCTTTTAGAATTATTTTTAACCTGCATTATGTGTCTAACTGCTTGTGAAACCACAAATGAAAATGTTTAAATGGTTAACATATGGTTTAGTCCTCTGGATGAATACAACAGTTAATTTGTCTATTCCTTGTTTCAGAAGAAATTGGTGGATACAAGATGCAATTCTATGTTCTTTTCTAAACTTTCAACAGTTTTCATGATCATTTGCATAAAAATGAACAGATGTTTACATGGCTATTGCGTCCCTAAGGTCTGCTTTGTGTCAACCTAATGTCATAGACTTGGGATGGAGAAGAGAAAAACAGCTAATTCCATTCATGCAGATAGCTGCCTCCACACTAGCTTTGCAGCTGCCTGGTGTGTTTGTTACAGTCAGCAGCAACCAGTATTATTAACTAAGAAGTAAATTGTAGATTTGCAGTTAGATGAGACAGGCTGAGCCTCTGTAACAGTTTATCGCTGGTGAGAGGAACAGTCTTGTTTCCTCTTCAACAGCTTTTATATTTATTTCTTATTCTAAACTGCTCTCCTTCCCTCCTCTTGCACTGTCTCTCAGGCATTTCTGACCTTTGTGTTGGATGTTTTCTACCAAATTATATTTGCTTGGGACCGTACTCTGGCACTGAGACCATCTGGCGAAGGAGCAACACCCTTCCCATTCATTCTCAAGGCTTCCAGTGCCTGGTGGCCACATGCAAGCTGCCTACGGGGAATGGTTTGATGATTTTGCAGCTGTGTCTGGGAGTTTTTGGAAGAGAGGTAGTTAACCTGGGCCAGAACCATGCTGGGGTCATTATAACAATTTACCGTAGACAGTGTAAACAGTCCGGTTCCAGTGCCTGGGAGTGTTTCTTGGTACTGTTTAATATATTATCATTGCTCTAACTCTGTGAGCTGATTCCTCTCAGTGAACCATCTGATGCCTCTTAGGAAACCAGCTCGACCAAAAAGAAAAAGTCTTTTGTCATGTTGGCATGTCTAGTAGGTCAAGGGAGGTGATTGTCCCGCTCTACTCTGCGCTGGTGCGGCCTCACCTCGAGTACTGTGTGCAGTTCTGGGCACCACAGTATAAAAAGGACATGAAACTGTTGGAGAGTGTCCAGAGGAGGGCTACGAAGATGGTGAAAGGCCTGGAGGGGAAGATGTATGAGGAACGGCTGAGGGCACTGGGCCTGTTCAGCCTGGAGAAGAGGAGGCTGAGGGGAGACCTCATCGCAGTCTACAACTTCCTCGTAAGGGGGTGTCGAGAGGCAGGAGACCTTTTCTCCATTAACACCAGTGACAGGACCCGCGGGAATGGGGTTAAGCTGAGGCAGGGGAAATTTAGGCTTGACATCAGGAGGGGGTTCTTCACAGAGAGAGTGGTTGCACACTGGAACAGGCTCCCCAGGGAAGTGGTCACTGCACCGAGCCTGACTGAATTTAAGAAGAGATTGGACTGTGCACTTAGTCACATGGTCTGAACTTTTGGGTAGACCTGTGCGGTGTCAAGAGTTGGACTTGATGATCCTTAAGGGTCCCTTCCAACTCAGGATATTCTATGATTCTATGATTCTATGATCAGCTCTGCTAAAAGAGGGGAGATTTAGATTAGCGTTTAGTAGGAAATTCTTCACTCTGAGGGTGGTGAGGCACTGGAACAGCATGCCCAAAGAAGCTGTGGATGCCCCATCCCTGAAGGTGTTCAAGACCAGGTTGGACAAAGCCCTGGGCAACCTGATCTGGTGGGTGGTATTCCTGCCTATGGCAGGGGGGCTGGAACTATGTGAATTTTAAGTTCTCTTCAAACCCAAACCATTCTATGATTCTGTCATTCTTTAGGGATCAGACAGAGACAGGGCAAGGGTGGGGACAGGTGTGTATATCCAAGAACAGAGAGGGAGAGGTGGAAAAGAGACCTGTAGTGTTGTGCCAGCATGGCACAGACATTTCTCTGGATACTACTGTCCCTTCAGGACTGCCATCTAATTTGATTTCGTAAGAAATTTCTATCTCTTTTCAGTCAAAATAAGCTCTGCTATTAAGGGCTGTCAGCTAGTTGTGCGTATTTTGCCTTAAATGGCCTAGTGAGAGCTCACACAAACAGTTCAAATGGCAGATGGAAGAGACGATAGCATTCAGTAAGACAAGCAGAAGGAGTTGACCCTCCTTTAACCTCTTCATGTGACGTATGCTGCAACCAAAAGAGAGTGGTGTGTGTACACATCTTTCAGAAAAGTTTGTACTGGGCTCTTCACTCTGAGTCAACAGTTACGCGTTCAGTGGCAGTGCTACTGCTATTAGCATACACAGTCCTCTGCCCTGGGACATAAATGTTCAGCTGGACTGAGGAAATCTTAAAAAACAATCTTGCATACCCGCATAAAGTCAGGAATTTTTTTCATCATCCTCAGTTTTTCAGTCTAGTTTACTGTGTGATAACATAAGAACAAATGGCTCAGGTGGGAGTTTTTAAATCTAGCTGCAGGCTGAGAAAGTCTTTTTTGTGCTGCAAGGTGATCCAAGCACTCGTTGTAAGATGTTCTCAATTATACATATTTTCCATGTTGTTTAAAAGAAACCTCCTGTCCACATGCAAATATAATTTGTATGAGGTCTCTAACAGAAAAAAAAAAATGTTTTGAAGTTCTTGGTATTCTGGGGAAACACTTGTAAGGGATATTTTTTTACTATGCATTGTTTAAAATCTCTTGTCAGTTCATTTATAGTAAAAACGTTGTGTTCAGTCTTTACAGTTCTTAAGATTTCATTTAGCATTTGTGAATATAAATATTCTGATTCCATATAATTTCTATTTTCCCCTTGTAACAGTTTTTTTTTTTTTTCTCCCTGGCATTGAAAATTTTAGGTTAGTAAGTTTACTGACTCGTCCCTCATGGAATTCAGGAATACAGAGACATCAAAATTTGACAGTTTGGAATGAACCTGTAAAAAATATTTTGGCTAGTGGAATAAGTCATTCAAGTCTAAACAGAATTAAAACAACCTTTCAAGCACACATGCTTGAGTCTCATTAAAGCAGCATCCTCTTGTCATTTTAAAGCAGATTTTAATTTCCATTTTGAAGAACCGACCCTTCCATCCTTAAAATACTTTAATTCAAAGTTTACTAGTAATTGATATTGCAATTAGAAGTTTTTCTGACTTGCAAATTCCCATAAATTGTCTTGTGTTGTGGCTTTACAAATGTAAAACATCAGGAAACTTCCTTTACATGCGTATTCAAAAGACAAAGAATGATCAAACAACTGAAAGAGATGTTCAGTATTCATGTCATTTTCTATTGTAACTGGTAGAATCTGGTTCAGGTTTGTATCCTACTGTTTTAACAAAACATTAAATGATAATCCTATCAGTAAGTCCAAAGACAGATTAATATTTATCTATTTATTTATGAATTAATGGCAGCCTTGTGTTTAAATAAAATCATCTACAGAGACTGCCTCTAATTTCAACCTCAAATTTTCTTTCTGTAAATGACATCCTTTAAAAGACTACCACACTGATTTGCAGACCTTGTGGTTTGTAAGCATTCTTTTTTAGTGGCTTAGTTGTGAATAAGGTAATAAAAAGATGTTTTATGCTACTTTTGTAAGGAATGTATCTGTTAGAGGATGACATGGTGGAAGCGTTACAGTGTTTAATGCAGTTTGGCCAATTCCTTCTTAACTTTCACAGATACGTCATCTTCCTTACTCTGTTGTCTCACATTACTTCTGTCCTTTTTGTTATTTTCATTATTCTTTTTTAGCTTGAATATGTATGTAAGAAAATACTCAGCAGCAGAACTTGTATGAATGCATTTAGCCTAGCTCTGAGAAGTCTGAGTGGAAAGCAATATTTCAGATGTTTTGACTATGCTTGTAATGCAATCACTCAAATATGTTGCTAGAACTTCCAGTGCCCCTGCCTTGGCTTTTAGTGAAGGTACAGGCAAATAGTCTTGCCACTGTGAACTGGAGTCCTGAGAAAGCAAGGAGAGAAATTGAGAAAGTAATAGGGAATGTCATAGTTCCTCTGGTCTGGTGTCTCCTCTTCAATGAAATAAAATGCTTTGAGTCAGTTAGCATAGGTTGAATACAGTATTATTTTGGAACAAGGGGATCCTGGATTTGCCTGGGAGCTGTGTTAGACAAGATCCAAGAATTAACTGCAGAGCTGATGGTAAAAAAAAGAATTTATATTTTGGAAGAAATGGAGACACTTTGAAAAAAAAAAAAAAAAAAGAATTAATAATTAAAAAAATAAAGTGAAAGAGAGAAGAAAATCATCGCTCTTCTCCAATCACAGTATGAAGTCACTGACGTATTTCCAGAGTTCTAATTAATCAAAAAATTTGAAATGGTGGTGTTAAAACATTTTTACTTCATCAAAGTTTTAGCAATTTTAAAGGCATTTTCCTCTTGAAAATATAAGAGAAAGCAACAAGTTCTTATGAAAAAAGTCCATCCTGACAAAAAATGGTTAAATAACCTTTAAGTGGGAAAAAAAAAAAATAAATCCATCCCACTTTTTCTAGGTTTGCAGTGAAAACAAGCTTTTAATATTCCTTTCCTTCTGGTCTGTTAGTAAAGCATCTGTTACACAGAAGATGCTATGCAAAATAAAGTAGTATTGCCTTGGAGTCTGATTCTAAGATTACTGTTTACCTGATAGGTTTGGATAATAAAACCTCTTAATGCTATATGCTTAGCTTCTTAAATTAAAGAAATGCGTGGATATTGTTATGCAAAACAACCTCAGTGGAACTCTTTGAATGGCTTTGCTTCATTCATGAGCAGAAGCCGAGGGTCGTTAGTTTAATTAGTCATTTCTGCGGAGTGGCAGCCTGAAAAGGGAGGAGTTAATGGCATGGGAAGTTTGGAGCTAAGGAGTCCCCCACTGTGAAAGGCAAGAGAAAGCAATCCACCCACGCTGAAGGCAACATGTTTTACAGATGTGTTTTAGAGGAACAGAGTCACCTGCAAAAGAAACAGGTTAAGTAATCACTGGCGGATTAAGGATTTAAGACTGGAGGAAACGGAAGAAATGGAAGATGAATTTGCGAGTGTGTGAGAGAGATGTATATTTATGAAAATCTGTCTTTGTTATGGTGATGATGCAAAGAGAACATTTTACTAGCATAATAAGATTCCTCAAAGAGAATCAAAGTAATTTAAATAACCATTAGTCCACTAAATTCCTATTTATATTCAAAAGGCAAAATCTAATGCAACTTTATTTCAAAAGAGAAGGTTTCACACTTCTCAAAATAAGTGTGAGTTAAAAAGTACCTATGTCCTTTTTCTCAGCAAAGTGCACAACACAGGTGTATCCCACCACAACTAATATTATCCTCACGACTGAACATCTACCTTGCAAACATCTGCTCAGAAAGAGCAATACTTTAGCAAGTATTAGTGTCATTAGTGACTTTATCACAGTGAGTACTTTTTAGAAGAAGCTGTAGAAGTTTTAATAACTGGCTTTTCATAAGCTGAAAAAGTCAGCTCAAATTTCAAATGAAGCACATGTTTTAAGTGAAACCCATTAGGAATTTGGTTCTGTCCTGTAAGGAAGCAAAAATTGATAATCTTGACTGAGTTTTACTCTGGATTTTTACTCACTGCTCAAGAAGAATTTGGGGCTTGTAAATGAGAAACCAAATAGAATTAGAAGAAAAATTTATAGGCTCTTCTAAATCAAAATTTCAACCACAACAAAAAAATAAACAATCTAAAATACATGCCATGTCAGCATTTAATTTTTGAATTTATACTTCTTACAACCATATAACATATGGTGTTCAATTCAAGCTTAATTTTATGAGCATGTACATGTTAATAGAATAACCTATCAATTCTGGAATCAAGTGTTTAGAGTTTTCTTGTTCCCTCATCATTTATTTCCATCTCACTGTTAGAGCATTTTTGTTTTGGGTAAAATTTTATCAGATAGGACAGTTTTATCGGAATTTGATTCCTTCTTCAACAGTGTTTAGCTTCTGGAAAATGAGTGCTTGTCAGTATGTGTTAATTCAAATAGTCCTAAACAGACATAGAATTTTAGATATTTTTTGAGTCATGGTCCCTTGTTAGAAAAAACAGCGTGCTTTTAGAAATACTGAAAGATACAGTTTAACAACCACTGGGTCATGCTTCATTTCAGTGAAAGATTCTCTTTGCTATCTCATCTTTTTGCATAAACTAATGCTGAAATTCTAGAAGAGACAATATCTTTAAAGAAAATGAAGTTTAATTCCTGCATTATATGACACAGTGCAGAACCTAAGGAGATCTGATTAAAATGCTGATTATTATTTTCAGGGCCTTTAACTTAAAATGTGATAAGTGTTGATTTTTTCTTTCTAGCACATTTGTACCTCAGGGGAAAAAAATATCAGTGATGGAATAGATTGTCATAACTTTGTTTACATAATCTCACTGCATTTTACCTAACTGAGTCAGAAAGGATGTTTTCCCCTCCCAGTCAGATGTCCATTTTGGGCATTGGACATTGGAAGGAGTTTGGAAGCTTGGAAGGACTAACATTCTGACAAATTAGAAGTTACAAATATTGTATTCAAAAGCACATTGTGACATGGAGTTTTATTATCCAACAATCTGTAGTTGGGAATAGTTGGGAAAGCACTTTCAGGATGCTGGAAATGGCAGCTGTGAGTCCTGATTACTGGGTACTGAGCTTTTCTACAAGAACAGCAATATGTGATGACAGAAATCTGCTCATCATGGGTTCAAGGATGACTGGATGTCAGGAACAGTCTGGGACCAAGCTGGAAGGGGGATGAAATAGAGCAGCAAGGGTCAAAGAAATACTAGTGATAAATTTTGTCTGATTTGCTGTCCAGTATTACTAAATGGGTTAAGAATATTGCATGTTGTGTAAGTGATAACTTGTGCATGCTGTAGTCATACATGACTGAGACAATACACTTCCTGCAACCCATCCACAGAGAGACTGTGTCTGGAACACTGGAAAGCAATGAAGAACTGTGTTCTAGTCTATTGTTTTCAGAATAAAATGCTTAATTACCACTATATGGGTGGGAGCATTGACAGTGACTTAATTTGATTAATGAGAAAAAGGTCTTGGCCCTTGCTCTGCACAATCGACTTTTATAATCAAGCTTCCCAAAATATGACCCAAAGTCATTATAGTTGTGCACATCCATTGTCTGAACAAGTTGGGTTACATCACTAAAACATAACCTGTGATTATTTTATTATTATTATTATTATTATTTGATTATAGACAGTGATTCTGAAGTGATATACAAAGCCAAGTATTTTTCTCCAATAAATTTACATATGAAAATATACTTTTTTTTCCTCCTGAAAATAATAAAACTGATTAAAATGCCCCCATTTTTAATGTGCATTTTTGCCTAATTTCCTTTTTTCTTCTCCATCACTTTCTGTGAGAGCTTTGCCTGATGTGGAAAAAGCAGCCTTTCATTTCCAATATGAACTTCACAATGGCAGGCTATGTTTGTGACACAGATTTGTCATTAGGTGGATGACATGTTGAAACACCTTGTGGTGGGTTACTCAGGAGTGAAGGCACTATGCAGTGCAACTGTCTACTACCTCATTAAATTGTGCTTAAGGTACCAACTAGGCCAGTGTGCAGTGTCAAGCAGCTTTTAGTAAGCTATCTGGTGGACACTTAAGAATGTTTTTTATTTTCCTATAAAATCAAAATATTTAGATCATAATACACAGAGACAAATTTCTTATTTTTCTAAATTATGGAAATTCAAGTGTAGTCAAAGGGGGCTGTTGCTTCTTGGTTCAAAATTGTCCAAATTTAACAGTAAAGCTGGATTAGAACTACCCTAATTAAAAACAAAACTAGCCTTTGAAAAAGTATCTGGTGAACTTCTGTTCCATTGGTGTTATAGCCTATACTTTCAGGGTTTATATTTTTTCTTGCTCCCTTTTTTTTCACCTTGCTCTGAGTATAAACACAAACTTTGAAGGCAACTAGATATTCTGAAAACAGTTACTTACCTGTAAAAGTGAAAAATGTATCATTTCTAGGAAATGTCCCTTCCCTTCCCTTCCCTTCCCTTCCCTTCCCTTCCCTTCCCTTCCCTTCCCTTCCCTTCCCTTCCCTTCCCTTCCCTTCCCTTCCCTTCCCTTCCCTTCCCTTCCCTTCCCTTCCCTTCCCTTCCCTTCCCTTCCCTTCCCTTCCCTTCCCTTCCCTTCCCTTCCCTTCCCTTCCCTTCCCTTCCCTTCCCTTCCCTTCCCTTCCCTTCCCTTCCCTTCCCTTCCCTTCCCTTCCCTTCCCTTCCCTTCCCTTCCCTTCCCCTCCCCTCCCCTCCCCTCCCCTCCCCTCCCCTCCCCTCCCCTCCCCTCCCCCTCTCTTTCCACCTTTTTTTTTTTTTTTCTTCTTCATCATTGTTACTCAGGGTTTTATCTGTCTGCAGTCCTCAGGTCTGTTAATCCAGTCAACTGGATAATAATTCTAGTTGCTAGTATGCATATATTTGAAGACAGTACATTAATTAAGAAGATAAGTAATGTTTGTGCCCTAGCAGCATTTCCTACTAGCTATAGTACAATCATCTGACAAGATAAGAGCTGGTATAAAATCTATCATCCAAAGAAAAATCCTTTCCTTATCTCTGAAAAAGACACACATGCAATGTCCCAGAAGAGTTGATACTCTGCCTTGTAAGCTTATCTGGTCATCTGGTTCATCTTCTCAGCTGGAGTGATTCATGTTATAAATCTGCTTCTGCACTATTAAAATATATGTAAATATATTGAAAAAATATTATAATTCAATTAATTCAATATGAATTTTAGGTGTAATTATTATTTTATTTTAATTCATAATTCTTGTTGGTATGTGCCTTGTATTTAATATATCAAATCCACTAACAATTACTTTGCAGTATGATTTATATGATGGAAGACAATTAAAAGTGATTGTAACAGAGGTGAATGTTAATATCATGTTCACAACTTGTAAATCAGATTTAGCTAGATAACTGTGGTTCAGAGAAGTCATGAGTCATACAGTCATAGAAATTTATTGATGCCTAGAACTTGTCAATAAACATCAGTAAGTCCATCTTGTGTTAAACATCTCAATATTTTACTCTATTTTTAGAAGTGTAATCTGTTCAGCACCTGGCTCCAGGCAACCTCTGTATGAGACACTCAGTTTTTGTTCCTTGTTTTGGAAACTATTATTGTTTTTCCTGACCAGAGGACAGCTCTTATGAATTAGAAATATATTATCTTCTGAGATTATGACCAGATTCCTCTGGTCAATCTACCTCTATCTTTCCTGTTGGTCAAAGCTGATTTTCATGAATATCTGAATTTGGAATACATCTTGTCTGTTTCTCACAAATAATCCAAACCAAAATGGAGCTTAGTGCCCAAGTGTCTGCTTAGTTCAATGTATTCCAAAATATCATTTAAAAAAAAAAAAATTCTTATTCTTCTGATTGCTTCTCATAATCTTCTTTATCATCTTCTTGATTGGCTCTTCCTGATTTCCTATTTTATCTAATTTTTACTTATCTCGGGTTAATGCTACATCAGATTCCTAATGTACTGATTGAATGAGGATTGAGCCAGGTGATCCAATGAGGATAGCCACATCAAATGCTGTCTACTGTTCCTTTTTTTCCATACATCAAGGATGATCAGATCTAGAAAGTTTGTATGCTGGGCAGGACCATGGATTCAGGGAAGGAGACAACACTGGTAGAGCATTTCTAAGGAATGTATAAACTGAAGAAATTTTTCGTGCTTGGATATTTAATGGATTTCAGTGAAGGAATTAGGGTAATGTAATATCTGAAGTGTTGTGCTCTGTCTATTCAAAGGTAATGCTGGTGACCTAGAAAATAATTGGTTTCTAGAAGCATGAGTAGTTTGGAGCTTTGCTAATTGCTATTATAGAAGTGGGAAATAAATTGCCTTCAACAGGGTGGAATATGTTTCATTCTTAAGACAATAATTTTTCAAAAAGAATGCTTTTACCTTATGTGAGGGAGATGTTCTAAAGGGATCTCTGAGATCCTGAGCTGTTATGAGGCTAATTACTTTGATAAAATATTGACAAGGACACAAATTATGTTCTTAATGGCATATTATATAAATGTAAATAATAGTATTTAAGCAGTGAGAAAAAGTATCCCAAATATACCATGGGATTTATGACCATATCAGTTTTAAAGGAAAATGCAAGTTATATATTTGAAATTATAACAAAACAAGCTTGAATACTGCTCTTTGGACTATTCTCAGAGACAAAACTCTAGCATCAACAAATTGACATATCTTTTCAGGCCAAAAATTGCTAAGTATGAAAAGGATAACAAATTGTAAATGAGGTTTTATTTGGTAAATATGCACCTTCAAGTCTAGCAATAAAGCATGAAAACCTTTCACTACAGTTTTTGCAAGGGGAAAATTTTGACTTTTGAAATATTTTTGGCATGACCAATCACGACCAAATTTAGGATAAGTACAAAATTCTAATTCAAATCAATCTAGTTTGACAGCCAAACTATGCTAAATTAGACAGAAGAAAATAATTTTTACACAGTTTACCAAACAAAATTAATTGGGCAGTGCACAGCAAGAAGTCTTCTCTTTCCCTTCTTAGTACTTATTTCATTTCAACTTTTTTTTTTTTTTTTTTTTTTTTTTTTTTTTTTTTTTGAGAATTGCTAACTGCTGTTGTGAGATGTCCTTTTACTATTTTACTATTTATGTGTATGTTTTTTCACAGAGTGGACTTGATCCTGTTTAGACTGTGATTTAACAAGTTATCATCTATTTATCTATTTTCATAGTTGCTGGAATATTACAAGATGATAAGCATGTAATGAGATCTACATTGTTGGATGAGACTATTACAGGATTAATATTCCCTATCAACTTCTAATTTATCAATAAAACCATTTTTTAAGCCACAGAATGACAGAATCATCTAGGTTAGAAGAGACCTCCAAGATCACCTAGTCCAACTGTACTGGGTCTGGCTGGGATGTTAACTTTCCCTGCAGCAGCCCATACAGTGCTGTGCTCTGCACTTGTAACTAGAACAGCAGTGTTATCACACCAGTGTTGTGTCTACTGCGGAGCAGTGCTGGCACAGCATTGGGGCCTCTCTCTAACCCTCCTATGGGGTGGGCAAAAAGTGAGAAGAGAAACATCACCAGGGCAGCTGACCTAAACCAACCAAAAGGATATTCCATACCATATGATGTCACACTCAGCAACAAAAAGTGGAAACAAGAAGAAGAGGGGAGACATAGGCTCTCGTTGTGAAAACGTTGGTCCTCCTCCCGAACACCGGCTACATGCATTGAGGTCTTGCTTCAAGGACGTAGTCAAGCATCGCTCATTTGTGGGAAGTAGAGAGTAATTTCTTTCCTCTGCACTTCCACAAAGCCTTCATTTGTTATGTTTGTTTGTTTTCCTCCTTTTTTTTATTTATTTTCCCTTTCCCCCTCCCTTTTCCCCTTTCCCTTTTTATTTCCCTTTAGTCAAATTGTTTAGTTCATAATAATCTTTCTTTAATTATTATTATTATTTCCCTTTAATTAAATTATCCTTATCTCAACCCCTGAGTTGTTCTTTGCTTTACTTCTCCCCCTCCTCATCTAAGGAGGGGGAGAGAGAGAGCGGTTGTGGTGTTTAGCTGCCCAACACTGTAAAACCACCACACCAACCTTGGACCTAACACTAACAAGTCCTCCACTAAACTATATCACTAAGCTCTACATCTAAAAGTTGCTCTTTATTGATCACTTCAACCAAAGGTACTCTGGCTACATCATCTGGCAGCCAAATTGTTTCAGTCATCTCTTAGTGACTGCATAATGTTGCTAATTGTTACTGTGGGACCTATAAAATGATCCTGATTTAGTTTATCCTAAGAGTTTCTGCATATGCCACCATGAATTAGAAGGAAAAAATGAGAAGTAGATCTTTTTCTGTATTTTTTTTCTCTTTTGCTTGTTGTGTGAGGTTGGAAAAGGAGCACTCTTTATCAGAACATTAAAGAGTTCATTAAGAAACCTTATATTCACATCAGAAGCATGGGATCACAGTATTAGGGTAGTTAGGGATATTTGAGTGTCTGTCGTAACTTGGTTCAGGGAAATCATAATCAAAGTTCAGTCTGGTTTTAGAGGCTTCCTTGTGAAGAGAAATAAAAGACTCAAGCATTTTCTTGTGCTATTTTCTTGTCGGTTCAGTTGCTAATGGATTTTTTCCACGGGTTTATAGCTGAGCTAAGCTACAGTTTCGTCTAAGATCTATGCATTTACAGCTTGGTTCCCTTGCCAAGATGCAGTCATCAACTGCCACTTGAGATCTCCTAAAGTGTTAGAGATATCACCACAAGGCTGGCAGATATGATGTGAAGCTTATGGAAAAGTGCTTTTCTGCAGTGGTAGATGAAGGCCATGTGTGATCTCCAATGTGTCAGGATGACTATATGTGGGAATTAGCCTAGCAATAGCATCTCCATGCTTAAAAATAGTTTGTGTAGGAATTATTACTATATTAATAGGAAATCAGTTCATGCAACTTGTACCTTTAATACAGTATTCATACAGCATTAATATAATATTTTAATAATTAATACAAGTCGCTGCAAACAGCAAAGATAATGCTAAATGTATGTAAAGGTAACTGTTCTGGATCCCTAGCAAATCTTTTAATTATTGTATTTTTTCAAAGATTAAAAGATATATCACATTCCAGAATTTGGATTAATCTCACATTCCCTCCCAAAGTAGAAAACTCTTTTAAGTCCTAGTAAGTTTATATGTTTCCTTCATCTTGTCTTATTTATCATATTCAGTTAAACTTCTGTAGCTACTGCAATTGCTAACAACTTCTGATCCACAGCATAGCTTTATCTACTTTCTGTTTAATCTCTTTTTGTTTAAAAATAAAGCTGTTTTCTGTTTTATACACAACTACACTGAGATAAACCAAAAACAATGTTTTATCTATGTATCTTTTATTAGGTTAAATTTAGCTACAGCTGCCTGTGGCTATTATCTAATTACCAAACAACACAAACCAGAAACTTATTATTGTTTGCTTTGTGTGGAAATAGCATACATTCCATGTACCATACATTGCTGGGAATTCCTAAGAAGCTTGTGAAGAATAAGCACAGATTGTGTTAACAATTTAAAATAATCAGTGCTAGGTCCTCCTTTTTATCAGCATTTTTGTAATGTTGAGAACTGCAGCTTTCTAAGGAATCAACAGATTATTTTTATTTATTCATTTACATTAAAAAAAAAAAATTAAATCACTAACATACTAAAATTGCTACATTTGAAATTTGGATAATCACATGTGAGAAACAGCTGAGTAAAAATGTGAAGCTCATCCCATACTAATGTTATCCCAAAGAAGCTAAGAAAAACAAACAAACAAACAAACATAGTTTAGCATAGTTTAGCAGTAACTGGTTGTGTTATAAGCTTAATGTATTAGAGAATGTGTAAGAAAGTTGATAATATTAAAAATAACACTTGTATGCAAAAAAATGTATTTGCTATCTTACGTATTTCTAGTATCTTGATTCATATGTAAACCATTTGGAGGTGGTTTATGTTTGGTTTTAAGTGTATACATAGAGTTGAACATGAAGCAGGTTCTAATTTACAGCTGGAGCTGCTAGGAACTACAACTACTTGTACTATGAAATCTTCCAGATGTTGCTGGTTTTCTCAATATTTTGAAATATTGAAAATCAGAAGCAACAATTGCCTCTGTGTACCTCCATTTCTCTTTTTTGCAACCAGAAAATCTTAAAAGGTGGGAAAGAGAAGAGAAGAGAAGAGAAGAGAAGAGAAGAGAAGAGAAGAGAAGAGAAGAGAAGAGAAGAGAAGAGAAGAGAAGAGAAGAGAAGAGAAGAGAAGAGAAGAGAAGAGAAGAGAAGAGAAGAGAAGAGAAGAGAAGAGAAGAGAAGAGAAGAGAAGAGAAGAGAAGAGAAGAGAAGAGAAGAGAAGAGAAGAGAAGAGAAGAGATCATTTTTAATGAAAACCTACTAGTTTGTCATTCTGTGCTCATTTTTCTATGCCAGCCATAATACTTGTCTGGGTCACAGCAAAACTGCTGTAATCTCAGTTATTATGTCATTGCCTTTGAAAATTTTTGAGATTAACAGAGGTTAAAACTGGCCCCCTCTCTTGCCTGTTTCACTTTCAATGTGGGCTCTTTCTTGCCTGGTCCCAGCACTATTTATGTACATTATACTATGCCTACAGAATAAATGTTGAATAAAACCAGCAAGTGACTGATTCAAAACAAGCAAAAAGGAGTTGGTTTTTCATTTGATCTTCTTCACAGTTCTTTCCTGAGGATGTTGTAGATGTTAAACATTTGGACAGGTTGCAAAACCAATATCTGAATGGCTAAAAGAAAAATAAATCAAGGACAATACCTCTGGTTTAAAAATCATGAATCAGAAATTGCTAGTCATTGTGAGACTGTCCTGTGGAGTTAAATATGTTGGCCTCTGATGGTGGGACAGATCAGTTTTTACTTTCAGCTATTACAGACCATAGCCTTCCTGAGGTATTCTCTGGATGAGTGCTACTGTATAAATGTGGGTGCTCCTGTGACCGGCAGATACTTTGCAGTACATGTATATATCCTGTTAAGTCAGGTGCCTATTCTCTGAAATAATTTCTGGCTGGCAGAAATATCTGGAGAACCAAGTAGTGTTTCATGCAGCTCAGATCAATAGATTAGCCACTTGCTCAGATTTACTTACAAGCTAGCCAAGCTCCCAGCTGGACATACAGACGTTGTTAGCTAGCCCCATCAGCTCTGCAGAGAGTACCTAACTCCATTCTCTCTCTAACTCTCTACTGTCCAGGCCCCTTCTTTTTACTCTGATTTAAGTTTAAATTGGAGATAACTGAATGCACTTCCTTAACCATGCTCTGAACACCAAACAGTACACGCATTATTCAGAGAGCTGCATGTTTCCCCTCAGTGTAGCTCCTTGACACAGAGAAATCACAACCCTCATCTTGCTAATCAGGAACTTGAGTGCAGACATTTGGGCAGCATGCCCAGGGTCCTACATGAAGCCTGCATCAGAGCCAGGATATTTAGCGCTGAAGTTGCCATAGTTTGCAGGTTATTTGCATGGTGATGGCTTTCTTGAGAGTTAACACAAATGTACAACCTGTGGGCTAGGTCAGAGTTTGAGCTGATAAGAGTACGAAGCACCCTGGCCCATGTACTCTGTATTTCAAGGAGACTCTTCCTGTGACTGCTTTAGTGATTATTCTGAACAATGTTCTACCATCCATTACTATCCTTATCTCTGCTACTGGTTCTCCTAAGGCTGAGTCAACTATTGTAACTGAAGTGGTTTGTACAAAGTGTCCCATATTTTATACCTTATGCGATAGTGTTGGCCCATTTTCTATAATCTTTTGTTGGTGTTTCCTGGATTTCAAACCAAGGCCAGAACCTTCTCAGGCTGGCATCAAATACAAATTGGAATGACATAATTTAAAAATAAAAAACATTTAGTTTGTTAATCTGAAATGGGGGGAAAATATCATCAAAATTATATGACTTTTTCCTCAATTTTAAGAGGATCTATTTGAAGGCAGTTCTCAACTGCCACTGTAAACCAGATCAATTTTTTTATTTTTTTTTTTTTAGTTGGTCAAATCATTTGTCTACCAATTTTCTGAACTAAGTACATTCTCACAGTGTTTTCTGACTACAGAAAAATATCATATCATTGAATTAATACACTTAAAAAGTTTGAAAAGAATCTCAGGTAAATATTTGAAAAATATTTTTTTCCTTAATGGAATCAGTATTTTTATTGTTAGTATTTTTATTGGTAGTGGACTTAATTTTCCTCCTTGGAACAATATCATGTGATTTTTTTAAACAATACATTTTTAAAGTGTTGAAATACCAGCTCACCAGCTCAGACTTTATTTAGGATGAAACTGATTTGTGTATAATTTTGAATTCTGTTTAAAGTTTTCTTGCCATAATTATTTCCATTTATATAGTTTTGGTTCTCCTATAGTCTGAGTAGCAATAATGTTAAGGATCTGACATCTGCTTTTCCACTTTCTGTTTAGGCTTTGTTTTAATAAGACTCTTTGCAATGACAATTTATTGGCAAAGTTAAAGTAATCCAGTGGAGATCTGCAGGTCGTATTAATCTTGCCACACTATAAATATGAGTGCTACAGTGCCTACATGAAAGCCCACTAAGTTCATGTTGTAGTTGGAGGAGGTCTAGAATGGAAAGAGCAACATCAAGGGGAAACAGCCTAACCAAAATAAGTGTTAGTTTAAAGGGCATGAGCAGTACATCCCCACCGAAACATTTTTACATCATGATGTGAATTCCCATACCCACGTAAGGTGTACCCAGTGACCAAAATGGGGTAATACACACGGCATTCTGCACTGTCCTCTCCCCCTTATTTGTTTTCCTTTACATATTTTGCTGAAATGTAGCAAATAAGATGTCAACATTTCAAAGTCAGATACCTGGCTCATCCAGCTCTGAAAAATATTCAGCAGAATATCAGTAGCCATGGAAATGGACTAAAGGAAAGCTTGCAAGTCTAGTGGAAATGCAGTCAGAGAACAGACTAACAAGCAGGAGGTCTGTCTGCAGTCTTTCAAAGGACTAACAAAAGCCTGCCCAAACCTTTGTGCTTTGCACATTGCTATTACATAACACCACCAGAGATTAGAATGATTCACCTGACCACATTGCTCTTGTTCCTTTTGTTGTTTGATTTCTGTGGAGATTGGAACATGCCCTGTTGGTAAGTGAACCCAGACCAATATGGTAGCATGCAGGGAGTTACTGTAAACAGATTTCTTTTTTTCTTCTCACTAAAACGATGACTTAAAACTACATTTTGCTGCTTAGCAATGCAGCATTGGTTCTACTGAAGACTGTCATTCAGTTGATTTAAAGGAAACCATAGTCTCATCAGATACCTTAGAAGTGCAACTCCACCAAAGATGAAATGACTCATTTGATTTCAATGTTATATGTGTAGTTTAGAATAGATAATCTAAGGTGTTTCTGTTCAATTTTGCACCTTGTTATTACTGCTGCACTAGGGCTCAGAAACTGTCACATTTGAGAATATAATTCTTACTTGGTTAATTTATAAGTGCAGACATTTTCTGGAAAGCTGATAAAACCCATATCTGCTTACTTAGGGTGGGGGACCTTCCTCAAAGACTTGTGTCTCTTCAGAAGGGCTGTTTCTTCCTCTTAAAGATTTTCATATCAGAGGCCACTAACCCCTAGATCATTTTGTGATTGAAAGGATGTTTGTTTTTGGAAAATTGTACCGCCAGCTTCTGCTGTTCTTGTTTCATGATGTCCAGGTTCCTGTTTTTTCAGACTGTGGTGCCCCAGCGTCACACTGTGCCTTTTCTCTTGATGAAATACTGTGAGAAATAGAAGAAGTGCATGTATCTAGCAAAGATATGGGAAAGAAAGAAGAAGAAGAAAAAAAATACTTGAAGCATTTTTGGCATGAGTTTTTCAAGAAGTTTTTCAGAAGGGTAGCCACAGGCTGTCATTGCCAAATGGAAAGCAGACCATGCCTTCTCTCTTCACTACATTTATAGCTGAAACAAGACACAAGTAGATTAGTATTGAGTTTTCTAAATTCACACATACTATTTCTGGATTTAAATGGTAATAGGCATATTAAGATGTATAGGCATGTTGTGTAGGAGTATAAATGTATAAAACAAGAGGAAACAATGCAACAATTAAGAAAGATTGACAAAAACACATTTAAAAGCAACTTTAAACCTTAAAAAATTCTGAGGCCCAACTTGTTGCTGCTGAAAGCAAAAAGGAGAGTCTAGGAATGAAATGAAGGTGAAGAAATAGATAAAGTAGGCTAGTTGGCTAACTAGTTTCAGTCTAGAAGCAGCAAACACTGCTTCAGTTGTGATGATTCCAAGTATTTTCAGTATGGTATATAGCCATTCTATTAAAAGTGGTCCCCACCAGTAAGAAAAGCACATACGGTTTTTCTGGAAGCAGATTCCTTATAAATTATCTGTTTTGTGCTTATGCCACTAGCTGAGAGTGGAGCTACTTGATGAAGTGCCACTAGCCTTTCCTTACTCTAGATTTAGTTCGAAAGTCTTTAATGGGCAGCTTTGGCAATTATGAAGTCCTGGATTTAGCTAGTAGATTGAATTAACTCCCTGGCACAAAAATGCACACTTTACTGGGGAGGAGGAGGGGGAGGGGGAGGAGGTTGGGGCAGAGAAGGAAATGAAATTTTCTGAAAGTTTAGAAAATTCAATCATCTTTATGAGTCCAATGAATCAGAATTCCAGAATGGTTGAGGTTGGAATGGACCTCTAGAGATCATCTAGTCCAACCTCCCTGCTCAAGCAGGGTCACCTAGAACATGTTACATAGGATCACACCCAGACAGATTTTGAATATCTCCAAAGAAGGAGATTTACAATCTCTCTTGGCAGCTTGTTTCAGTGCTCTGTCAAGGAAAGTTCAGACCTGGTGCTTAGGGACATGGTTTAGTGAGTGACAATGATAGTAGGGTGATGGCTTGACCAGATGATCTTGAAGGTGTTTTCCAACCTTAATGATTCTATGATTCTATGAATTTATACCCATTACCCCTTGTCCTATCACTGGCCACCACTGAGAAGAGTTTGGCCCCATCCCTTTTACATTGTCCCCTCAAGTATTTATAGAGATTGATAAGATCCCCTCTCAATCTCCTCTTCCGTAGGCTAAACAGGCCCAGCTCACTTAGTCTTTCTTCATAGGATAGATGCTTCAATCCCTTAATCATCTTTGTGGCTCTATACTGTACACTCTCTAGCATCTCTCTCGTACTGGGGAGCCCAGAACTGCACACTCCAGGTGTGGCCTCACCAGAGTTGAGTAGAGGGAAAGGATAACCTTTTCTTGACATGCTGTCCATACTCTTCTTGATGCAGGTTAGGATCCCATTGACCTTCCTGGCCACAAGGGCACACTGCTGGCTCACTGTTAACTTGTTGTCCACCATGACCCTCAGGTCCCTCTCCACAGAGCTGCTCTCCAGCAGGTAAGCCCCCAGCCTGTACTGGTGCCTGGGGCTGGTCCTCCCCAGATGCAGGATGCTGCACTTGCCCTTACTGAACCTCATGAGGTTCCTCTCCATCCAGCTCTCCAGCCTGTCCAGGTCCCTCTGAATGGTTGCACAGGCCTCTGGTGTGTCAGCCACCCTGACAAGCTTTGTATCATCCACAAACTTGCTGAGGGTGTGCTCTGTCTCTTCATCTAGGACATTGATGAAAAATGAGGCATGGAGTGAGTTCAAAATAAGGTCAGAAAGGTACTCAGGAGGTGTTAGTGGAAAAGTAGGTCTTCTCTTTTTATTATTATTTTTTCATAATGAAATGTTAAATTAGTTCAAATTATGTTTTACAGTTTCAGGTGGAAAAAAGTACCCTCTCATCACACCCATATGCCTTAACTGTTCATGTTTTATATGTCTTAAGACTTTTTAACATGTCTTCAGGAAACAGTTCTGGGGCAGTAAGCATTTTGCTTTCCAGTTTGTATCACCTGTCTTGTGGTGATGAGGTACCTAAACTACAACCTATTAATCTGTGTTTCAGATTATATCGTTCTTTTCCTGCAGCTCCATTTCCCTTCAATACCATAAACAATGTTGACTTATCATTCCAAATTGTTTTTCATATTTGTGTTTCTGTCATATAAATGTAGTTTCTTTACTATAGATGTTTTACAGAATGCATATTTTCACATCGGATATTTTCAGTGTATTTTCATCATTACTCAGTTACACTTACAGTTACACAATACATGCTGGGTAAATAAATGCTATATCATCTGGAATGTTATTAATACCTGATAGTAGATAACATTGCACAGCAAAGTTTATTTTTCCTTAATATTGGCAATAAGACAGATGGTTCAAGTCTAAGTGATGAGTGAACAGAGGAAATTAACACCTCTCCATTTTATAGCCACCCACTTTCGTTTTCCCATCTTTTGGATTTTTCTTGAGAAGTTAAAAGGGATCTTTGTACTCTTACTATGTTTGAGTGTACACAGACTTGTTGAAAGACCAAAAAGAGCACTCATGATCTATCAACCCTAATCTCATGCAAGTAGAGTGTTATGGTGCAGGCTTTGTATTTACATTTTGAAAGCAGAATGATTTCATCACATCTACTTCAGGGAGATAAAAGGCACCCAGAATAACATGTTATTACTGTATATTGGTTTATGCATCAGCCATAAGGTACAAAAAGGACAAAAATAGAGACCTGCTCAGAATGTGATATCACCAAGAGGTTCTTAAGCATTTTTATGCAGTTATTGCTACCATATGATTGAGAGTTAGATACATTTCAGAAAGAAGCTGAAGCTCCAGTAGCACTGTGCAACTGTTATTGAAAAAAAACAAAACAAGCAAATGAAGAAACAAAACACTGAGAAAGGCAAAAAAGTGATATTTTATGAATAAACAATAGAACAAACCCAGACAATAAAGAATTTCATTGTACATATTTATTGTGGTGATATCACTCAAGTGTAAGTTCACGTTTCCCTTGAGTCTTGGGATGTAGCAGTTTGAAGCACTTAGCTCCCTTTACTGGTAACAATCAAGAAGTGCAGTTTGTGTGCATGATCCCTGCTTTTGCTGCAGTATAAAGTTTTGCTCATTATTGCAGACAGTATGTACTAAATCCTGGTTTCTATTATGATAAAATAGATCTTTTCAATAATTCACCAAACCCAAGGAAAAGTATAGATGGAGTATTAAAATAAATAAAGAAAGAAATGAATCTAGCATAAGTGTACTAAATGAAATGAGTAAGATCAAACCAAAACACAGCTTGATATAAACTTTCATTAGGAGTGTATTACATAGAAAATCAAAAAGTTATTCTGTATAAGATAATCAAAATAAGACTGCCTGAGAAAAGTGATTTTTCTAACAAGTACAACAACAACATCCTAACCCCAAAAGCTAGCCCATAACTTAACTGCTTATCACAAACCTTAAGAAGATCTGAACCCATGCCTGAAGCCTTTCCCTAATCCTGGAAGCTAATTCCTAAACCCAGACCTAGCCTGAATGCTTGTCCCTAAACAGGAATCACAATGAGATGATGGATGTAATAAACTTAACCCAAAACCAGCATCCCCTTGTTGAAAGCCCCAGGGCCTAGGGCCCTTTCCTAACCTCAGCTAGCATGTGTTAGGGACCCAGGAGGTAGAAGAAGGGCAGGGGGTGTGAGGTTGTGAAGGGAGATGACTGTCACTAGCAAGAAAAGGTTTTGTGACAGGGAATTTCAATGAATGCAATTTTATGCCAATTAAAAACAATTAAACAAATAAAAACAATTGCTCGTTCTGCAATTCATCGAAACTTTTCCTACTTTACTTGCCCACACTCCTCATGCAGCATCTCTTTTCTAATCATCAGAGACAAGCAGGGACCTTTTGTCAGTTGTTCAGCTCATTTTATCTGAGATATCCGCACTCAAGGTGCCAAAACTTTTTTTGGCCTTCCTTGCTGATGACCAAAATTCTGTGTGACTTATGAAAGTCAGAGATTGCTTTCACATCTACCAGATGTCATCTACAGAAAAAATCCCATCTCACACTCCATATGTTTGTGACTATATAACAGATGATTATTTATTAGATTGTATGTTTCTTCAAGTTTTGGTATCATCCTTGCATTAAAAAGAACATTTGATTCTTGGAAATATCCTTTTAGGTCTGTTTCTATTCTTATGATACCAGAAGCGATCAATGGAAAATGAGGAAAAGCAAAAGAGAGGCTTTAATTACAGAGGACAAAGTATTAAGTTTAGTCCTTTTGAATTCAGGCTGTGTATTTATGCAACTAACTTTGTGAATCTATGTTAGTTAACTTTGTCCTTAAGCTTTTCCTGAGTTGGTCCTTGACTGCCTATGGTGAAATCAGCATAGGTTGACATTGATATATGCTGATCTCCTTAGTCTTCCTTCATAGTGACTGGAGACAAATAGGCATCTTCAGACTTACCTTGGCTGCCAGTATAGGATAGAACAAATTCCTTGTGGAAGCGTTTATTTTCCCTTGATGACTGAAAAGGGAACAGAAGACAATAAAGTTAGACTAACTATGAGACACCTAAGTCAGATCTGAGGAACATTTATGTTGCTTTTAAGCTTTCCCTGCATAAGTCATTTATCAGGCTACTGTGCTAAGGGACAGATGTTTCTGATGGAGCTTACTCAGCATAAAGTGCATTGTGTGTTCTGTGGCACATTTAGTGAAGGTGGGGATTCATGTTATACTACAGAATATATTGTAACATATAGGCTGTTTCTCATTTTTGTTGTTTCACACCCACTATAAGCTATTAGTTTCATGTCTTACAAATTGCTTTGACCGTACTGATATGTCCCAGATGTGCTTTTTCCCATATGTGACTTTTTTCAATACTTCTGTGTTCTGCGGGTTTCTTGCACTCACAGTTAACCAAATATTTGGGGCTTACACTGTCCTGCAAACTGAGCTTTTCTTTGTACGCCGTTGTTAAGACTACATTTTACTTAACTGGTTTCTACATTACTGTATAAATCATGCAATGGTACATTTTTTTCAAAGATTGCTTCAGAATTGATCTTTATGCCACTAGATGGCAATATCAGGTAAACTACAGCTGCATTTTTACCCCCCCCCCCCCCCCCAACAAACAAACAAACAAACAAAAATCAGCAACCAAAAACCCAAACTTACCTTAAATGCACACCTGTATCAAGACAAAGGGAAACAGGTTTCAAGAGAAATCTTGTATTTCTTCACAGCATGTATTTCTGGAGGTCTGTCATGTCTTAGGACAGGGGATAAGGATACAATATTCACTCATGGAGTTTTTTTCCTTGTGATCGTATTTATCAGGTACAATTACTTTTCCGTGTTTTCTCTCTCTCTCTCTTTTTTTTTTTTCTTTTTTTTAAATTTTTTTTTTCCTTTTTTTTTTTTCTCCGTACTCAGTTATGTCTTGTGTGCAACTCTTTTTAACTTCATATAAGGAAGTCTTGTATTCAAATTCTTGCTTTTTTGTTTGTTTGTTTGTTAGTCTACTAATGTTTTGATTGCTGCTTTTTTTTTTTTTTTATATATAACGAATTCAAATTCTACAGAGTGAAACCATTACTATCAATTGACTTCTGTGGCCCAACAGTTGTTTTTTTGGAAAGTATTTATGGTATCGTGGGAGAAGATACAAAAAGACTTTGCCAGAGGTCTGTCTGCACTGTCCTGCAGGAATTAGTTCAAGAGTGTTCATCATATACTATTTTAGTTGGTATTTCTTTTATTTGATATCTTATGTTTTGACATGGTTTAACAGTGAGGAGATTTGTTTTTTGTTTTATTTTTCCTCCCTCTTTCCTCATCTTGCTCTGTTTTTTTTTTTTTTTTTTTTATTATTATTTTTTTTTTTATTATTATTATTTTTTTTTGTAAAAATATCTCTCTGCATATATAGATTTAAATAAATTACATTCTCTGTCTGACTCTCCATGCATGCCCTTTCTCATGGGTTTCTGACTGTCAAAATCATGGCTTCTAAACCAACTTACCAAGGATTCTTTGAGGATCTCCGTCTTTTTACAGACATCTCCTGTCTGCATGTATACACCTAGACTGAAAGGAAAGGATAGGATCTGTCTCTAAGTGTGCAACCTCTTTTCAAATACCAAAGTTTGAAATTCCCATTTATGTATTTATCTGGGGGGGGGAAGAAGCAGGTAGACAGCTCCATGAAGAAAATAATAAGATTTGCAGAAGGGTGTATGATTGAGCTAGTGGTAGTTAGGGGTTATTTAAAGGGGCTGGAGAACTATCAGAAAGTAATTATAAGATCCCAGGATGAATCACAGCATGTCACCAGTCCTCAGGGGAGCATTTGAGAGGTCTACAAAGACTAAGAGAACATCAAAGAAGATAATAAATTGAAGGGAAGAAACAGAAATGCACAGGTCTGACTGAGAAAGTAGATATTAGCTAGGTAGGATGCTGTAAAGCACCTTTCCCCATTCAGGCACTGGTCTGTACCTCTGTGGTGCTTGTAAAATCAGTGAAACCAGTGTGAAACTGGAACTTCATCTGTGATACTGAAGCATGAAAGTGAAAAAGCCAGCAAGTTTTTCTGGAGTGTCAAAAAAGGCTCTTGGGTAAGAAAAATCAGTTTTCAGTGAAGGTAAGAAAAAAAAAACACAATGAATTCTTAAGGGTCACACAGTGTGTGTGTTCTCATTGTAACAGGATCCTTATCTTAAACATGGAAACACTACATAAGAAAATTTATCTTTTGTTGGCAATTCTAAAGGGTACAGAATAAATTAATCTCTAAACTTCACATTTTTTTAATTCAACAATGTAAAAATCTTTTACTTTCATACTGTTATATATATATTTTTAATAAAGATAAATTATTTCAACTTCATCACTTACTTGGTTTTGGGTTTTATATTCTATTACATATTGCAATAGCATTCTTTAATATATTCTATTTAGTATTGCAGCTGATAGTTTTTCCAACCTTGTTTAAATCAGAAATGATATAATAAAGAAACAACTCAATGTTTCTAAATGAAAAAGGGTAGCATTTTATTTTGGAAAAAAAAAAATCTGAAAAATCCACCCCCCCCCCCCCCCCAAAAAAAAAAACAAACAACAAACACAACCTGATAAGCCAATGGTCTCTCTACCTAGAGACCATTTTAGAAAATTCTAATACAGAAAACATTAACTTATTCTGTTATTTTCAATTATTGCCTAGGACTGCACTGAATTTAAACCTTCTGTGAATATTTCTTACATAACATGAAATGATTAGAAGGCTGGATAAGGAAGGAAAATGTCAGTTGTGAATAGGACTAGGAAATTAGGTGGTGGGTTGATGACATTGGATAGGTTGATACAAATCACTGTTATCTTACTAGACTAAATGGGTCACTATTGAAATAAGCTATAATACAACATAAATTACTAGAGTACATACTGAGTGTGATTCCACCCATTATACCCAGGGCTACAAAGATGGTGAAGGACCTAGAGGGGAAGACATATGAGGAGCGGATAAGGTCACTTGGTCTGTTCAGCCTGGAAAAGAGGAGGCTGAGGGGAGACCTCACAAGGGGAAGCAGAGGGGCAGGTGTCCAACTGTTCTCTCTTGTGACCAGGATAGGACCCTAGGGAAAGGAGTCAAACTGCAACAGAGGAGATTCAGGTTAGGTATCAGGAAAAGGTTCTTCACCAAGAGGGTGGTCATGCACTGGAATAGGCTCCAAAGTGACATAGTCATGGCACCAAGGCTGTTAGAGTTTAAGAAACATTTAGACTATGTTCTCAGTCAAATGGTCTGAATTTTTGTGTAGACATGTGTGGAGCCAGGAGCTGGACTCGATGTTCCTTGTGGGTCCCTTCCAACTTGGGATATTCTACAGTGGAAATCCCTTCATTGAGAGATCTTATTTTAAGCCAAATTAACTTAGTTAACTTAACTAAGCTGCTAAGCTGCTAAGTTAATTTAGCAGCTTAACTTAATTAACTAAATTAACTAAGCTGCTACGTTAATTTAGCAGTTACCTATGCTGCTAAGTGCACCAAAAATCAGCTCTGTCAGCAAAGCTGAAGAGGTAAAAAAAAAAAGTGCAGTGTTAAGTCAGAAACAGTTGTTGGCACTAGAAACCTTGTCTTTTGCCATTACCAAACTTTAGTTTGGACCTGAAGACTGACTGAAATAATTCTGCCAGGTTTTCTACTGTGCTGCTTCTGTATTAATTGTAAACCACTGTAATCACCACAGTTTTGAAAAATATACAGGAGACACAGAAATCTTTGACTATTCTGTTTGCTATTTCTCTAATCTCTTGGTCTAGTCAGATCTCATAGTGTTGTTTTGTTTTCTCTCCAGTCTTATTCAATACTGTTATTTTATCTCATAAACACTGATTGAATGATATACTGAATCATTCAATCACCTGTAATTAGGAACTTGCATTAATAGTCAGTCTCTTCAGCTGTTTCATTCAAGGACAAGAACAAGAAATTATATTCCAGCAAAGAGTGAAAACGTAATGAGTACAGTCATGAATCATGACTGATATTATCACATCAAGTCATGACTGATATTATCACAACAAGAATATGTTCAATGACTGAACTAGTTCAGAAAAGTTCACTTTTTAAAGTTTTGCCTGACAAGAGTATGACAATAAAGTATGATAATAAAGTATGACAGTAAAGTATGACAATAATGCTTGGGATCAGCTTACCATTTACACAGAAAGCATGTTGGCTTTTTATGCCAGCTGAATGGCATGTTGGATTTCTTTCACAGCTGAATGTGTGAATATGCTGCATTACTGCAGCATATTCCCTTTCCCTTCCCTTCCCTTCCCTTCCCTTCCCTTCCCTTCCCTTCCCTTCCCTTCCCTTCCCTTCCCTTCCCTTCCCTTCCCTTCCCTTCCCTTCCCTTCCCTTCCCTTCCCTTCCCTTCCCTTCCCTTCCCTTCCCTTCCCTTCCCTTCCCTTCCCTTCCCTTCCTTTCCCTTCCCTTCCATTTCCGTTCTCTTTGTCATATATGTTCAATGAAACCAGCTAACCAGATATAACCTATTTCACAAGCATACAGGAAGGAGGTGAATAATCCAAGTGAAAATGAATTTTTTTTTGAGGAATGAATTCTGCTTCCTAATTAAAACAAAACAAAATAAAACAAAACAACAACAAAAAAAACTTGTTTGCTTGTCCCATTCTCTGGCAAACTCATGTGAACTGATATGTTCTGTTTCTAGCACTCTTAAGCATGTTCTTCCCTACTAGCATGAAACTGTAAAAAGAGAGCATGTAGGAAGTGGAGGATGGTATTTGTAGCGACATGACCACATTTTTTTACTGGTCTTCCATATGCACGTTGCGTTCTGACTACACGCTGCCCATTAACAAAGATGCTTGATGCAATTGTAATGAAAGTGCATCTTGATATGAAACAAATATATGTGTAAAAATACAAATATGAAAAAATATAAAAAGGGGGATAATAAAGTGTGTTTCATGTGGTTTCTGTTTGAGTAGAAATAATCACTTCATTTTTTCCTTGTGTATTTTTTAATCAGCCTGAGGCACAGTGGGAGGTATTGCTTCAGCTTTCCAATAAGGAAAGGGCCAGGATTAAGGGGAGGTCTGTCTTCAAAGCCATGCTATGTCCAGAGGGAGTCTCCTCCTGGGGTTTTGGCATTGGAGGGTCTTTGAAGTTTTTTGGATTTTTACTTGCCAGGTGGTCTGAACTCATACCAGTGTCTCCACTGAGCAGCAGTTGCACAGCACAACAGGGAACCTACCTGCTTCACTTTCTGTAGTAAAGAAGCCACAGGAAAAATGATACTTTTTCAGAATGGTTATATCTCTTATGAGAGCACAACAACCCCTACTTCAGAACCTGAGACAGAATAGAAGTATCTGTCAGATTGCAGAAAGTCTGATTCAATTACAAACCAGCATTTAGCATCAATGGAAAGAGCTGTCTGAATCTAGCCATTAGATGGCAGAATTGATCAAGCAATAGCCTGATTCTAGTGCTGTATACATGTATGTATGCCCCAAACCAGATAGTTTAAAGAATAGATACCAACTAGCAGCTGGTGCTTGTATATATTCCTGAAACACTGTACCTGGCCTACCTGCAGGCACTTTGAACTAACAGAGACCACGGTATTTGTATATCATTTCCAGAAGCAGCACTTCAGGGACTGGGGATCAGAGCATCAATCAATGAGTATTGTTAGATCTTTTCTAGGTGTGTGCCTTTGAAGACCTGTACCTGTGCAAATATTGACCATCATGATGCATTCTGGCTATACACTTTTGGCAATAGCACAGGTACAATCTACTTGTGTGTTCCCCTAAATACCATTGCTTTGAGAGGTATCAGTTCTGAAGTGAATCTGCTCAGCCAATATTTAACTGTAGTTAGTTTCTTTGGACATCAGAAAACTTCAAATTACTCATTTTTAGCAGCTCACTAACATCAGTTAGATTTTTTTTTTTAGGACGTGATTTCTAAAAAATTTAGCTATTCTGCCATGTAACTTAAATATCTTCAGATAAAGAAGCACAATACCAAATCTAACAACCCCCAAATGCATATAATTTCATTTCCCCCTGTTTTCTGAGAATAAAATGTGTTACTTTCTAAGTAGCCTGCCGACTTCAGCAAATTATTTCAATATTATCTTTCCAAATGTATTCTTCTTCTCATTAATATCTCCCACAGGCTAATTGTTGTTCCCAAACTATACAAACCCATAGCTCCAGATTAAGACACTTTATATTCTTCCTTAGTGCTAATGACAGTATTTCATATTGTCCAGTTCACTAAGGAAAACTAGAGAAAGAAATTTATTTAGATCATTTACATCTAGAATGATCATTTCTGTGTGAAGAAATAATATTGACAGGTATACTTTCAATTGGTTGCTCATCTATCCATATACATATGTCACATATACATGATTGGCTCCAAAAGAAACTTAAAGAAGTTCAGCTCCTTTTTCCATGATTCAAATTGGCATAGTAATTCTTTTATTTAAGAAAATCAAGCCAGGTGTTTGCTCTCTCTTTGCCCCCCCCCTACCCTTTTCTTCTCTCCGCACCCCAACCCCCCCTTCAAATTATGTTAATAATCTGGTTTGGGTTCCATAAATGACTTCACTTTATTTCTTCTTTACAAGGATAGTGTGATTCATGCTTCTTAACATTAAGTGTCTACTTCTGAACTTGCCACCTGAGAGCTCTTTATAGTCAGGTCAGTGGAAAGCTATAGTCACTTCTAGGTGTAATCCATCCCATCTATTTTAGATGTCTGCTTTACGATGCGTCTACTCTAGAAGTTATAGTGTCTACTAACCAGGACACTAACTTGTATTTACATTTGGAAACAGTGCTGGGAAAACCACATAAATTAGCTAAAAATTTCTCAGTAATAAAATGTAAAATAAGGTACTCAAGTTAAAGAGCAACAAATAAGCGTGACTAATTAGTTAGGATATATTTGCTTTTTATTTGACAATAATCTCACCTCACTGAATAAATGATTTGACTAAATCTCGTAGGCCTAAATTTTAAGCTGAAGCAAGCAATAAGACAAATAGCTGGAAAGCCACTTATTTAATCAGCTTTTGTATATTTGAATGACCACTCTCTCATGTACTTTTTAGTTTGGTTTTAATGACTGTAACATTATCAATTTAACTAGTGTAAGAGCATAAGAGCCTCACTAGCAAATTCTATTACCACTTTAAACTCTTTCTTCACAGCTCTCATTCCTGGTAGCTTTGAGCAACTCAGGAATAGACTTATTTGTCCTTTTTCTGTATTTTTGTGTGTTTTGATTTTATAACCACAAAGAAGTTCCTTGCTATAAAGAAGAGACTGATTTTTTAAAGATTACTTTGACAGTATTCTTTCTGATATTATCTGCTACATCCCGTGAGTCAGCACTTGATGTGCAAGATGAATTTCTAAAGACATACTATAAAATTTCTAAAGACATACTATAAATTGTCAAAACTTTCTTGGTATTTAGAATTTTATTTTTTGCTTAATTTCCTGCTAGTTCTCTAGTCAAACAACAGCTACCAACAATGTGCATCTGTTGTGCAATACCTTGCTTGTCTTACAAACATATCTGCTACCCTGATGTAACAGACAAACTATAATGCATGAGTGTTACAATCAGTTTCAAAGGGGTATCAAAAGTACTTTTGATTGTCACTCTGTATGTATGATAATGGTCCATGGCTTTTATTTCAAAGGGAACAGGGAGTACCCAAGTGAGTCCCTCAATATAGAGGGTGAAAACAGCTCCAGTAGGTGTTTGTATCATTGTTTAAAAAATAAAAATAATAAAAAGTTTGTGCTACTCTTATACACAAACATGAAGTGAGTTAGTAGTAGCTTCAGTATTTTTGATTCAACCAAAATAGGTGATCTGGAGGGTTTAATCTAATTTTTATCATGTGGTAAGTCTTGGCTATACTATTCTCACCACTCATTAATTTCTGCTTCTATTCTCTTCCATAGAAGGTTACAAGTGTCAGTAATTTATTTCTTGTTGAAATAATTAGAGAAATACTTTTTGCTGTCAATATTTTTGCAGCCTAAGGAAAGCATAGGACCAGCCAGTTTAGTTCATTGCTTCAGGTAGCTGATAAATAAAATTAAAAAAGTAAGCAATGTTGATTGGACCCACATGGATATTTCTTTCTCTGGGCTGATGAACTGAGCTGAACTTTTAGAATCAGTATGGGTATGAGTAGCCATAGTTTCAAATTCAAAGTACCTTTCAGGTATTCCCTGACAAGTGTCTTAAGGGACAAAGGTCATAAGTGTTTCAAGGGGCATTATTGACGTTTAAAAAAAAAAAAAAATGTTGATGAATGTAAGGCTGTAAAAAATGAATATTTTTAAGCATTTATCTTCCTGTGAATCTTATATACATAGTTTATCTTACCTTAATTTTCAAAGAGTTATATAGTTATTTATGCTTTAAGATCAAAGCAGGTAATTTACTTTTTTTTTTTTTTTTTTTATACATGAAATCAAATTATTCAAGTTAAAATAACCTAGACCACTGAGGATACAGAGACAGTGAGAGAGTCTTACTGACCTTCATAAAAAAATACACCTAAATAAGCATTGACTCTAAGGAACATCCAACCCCCCCCCCCACCAAATAAACCGACTTTAGCTAATTTTAGGCTGCTTAAAATTCTTGTGAGTTTTATGGAATGTCTCAGTCTAGAGACACTGACACTAATGAACCATGCAGGCAGACATAATAATTTAATTGCAGTGAACATAATGAAATACCTCTTTTTTTTTTTTTTTTCTTTTTTTTTTTTCACACCTGCATAGAAATTCTCTGCTTAGGAGTTTTATTTTGGGTACAAATTTTGAGAAACTTCATTGATTTTTGTGTATTTACTCTACAGTTCTGTCCATATAAATACATCCAAAACTTGTTTGTACTTTTAAAATACATTCACTGTGAATAGAATAGCTAAAGATTCCCAACACCTTATTAAATTGTTAAATTATTAAATTAAATTAAATAAACTATTTAATCTATAAAGCAAGAAATTAAGTTCAATACAGTCAGAGTATGTGAAGAAGATAGCTATATAATGCTTCTTTTGTCTGACACTAAAAGATATAGCACTTGCTCCCATTTATGTCTCTATTTAGGAAATACAGGAGCTACTCCCTAAAATGTATGGCCAAAGATCTTTCTTTTGCTCAACAAGATTTTTATAAAAAACATTATTATAAAGGATGACCAAATGGGATATCATCCAAAGTAGCAAGTCAAATTTTCTATTTCCAAACCTAGCATATATTCATGCCACAACTGTACTAATTGTTCCCTGAGGGATGCTAGGTGCCAGCAAGCTGTAACAGTGATAATTGTCATATCTAAGCTACCTGAAAGATACACTGACAACAAGACGATGTATAAGATTGTGAATACTTTGCCTTAGAAATCAGGTTAATAGCTGAATAACTTTATTTAAATTGTTTCTGAATTAATCTCTTGTCCATAACAGAATATGATTCTTCTTTATATTACTATACTGCCTGTTTTCATGATTGTTTATAACCATACAATACATTTCTTTCTAGCCAGCTTATGCTAATACCATCAGCTACTACTTTCCTTGCATAGTCCATAATACAACTAAGCCAAATCTTTGCAGTTACCTGCAATCTTCTGTTGCATGGATTAACAACAGACTGAAATGAGGGACTTTTACTATGCTTCCTCCTTATGTAGAATCCCTTGTTGACTTATTGGCTGCTGTTCATTCTGGAATGTGATATTTATACTCTGATGTGGTTCCTGTTTTTTAACAGATTTCCTTTTTTTTTTTTTTCCTCTGGTTCATTCTAAACAAGACCTATCAAAATACGTTCCATTTGTTTCTGGACTGCCTACTTAACAAGGCTGTGTTTCCCCAAGCAAATGAATTGTGAAAAGAAGGATAATATCACAGTATTTAGTAACTCTGTTGATGTTGAGGCACAATAATTAAAATAAACCAAACCCAAATAGAACTGGGCTGGGAACATATATATAACATACGTTTATTAAAGACAAAGATATTTGATAGGCTAGTGTTAAAGTTTTCACTTTATGCAAAAATAAATTTCCTTTGAGTATGTATTGGAATTTCTGGGGTGGTCTTACGTCTCATTAGGACATCAAGGATACCGTGGTTTTGTAAGGTCTGGCTACATAATATTGCTGATTTACACTCACATTTTAGATGATGCCACTGCTTTGTGATCAGTGGTACAAAACACTTTACAGCCAATTGTTATTGGTATCCCTAGGCGATTAACAATGGAACAAATACTGTTTAACACTTTTATTAATGACCTGGTGATGGGATAGAGAGCATTCTCAGACATTTCTCAGTTGGTGAGGGAGGCAGCTAATACTCTGGTGGGCAGAGCTGCTGTTCAGAAGTACATCAGCAGACTGGAGAAATTGGCTGATAGAAACCTCATAAAATCAGTAAAGGCAAATGCAAAGTCTTGTATCTGGGACAGATTAATCACACGCAGCAGTGCAGGCTGGTAATGACTGTATAAGAAACAATATTGCAGAAAAGGTGAGGTCCTACTAGACAGCAAATTGAATGTGAAGCAGGTGTGTGCCCTTGCAGTGAAGGAGGCCAACCACATCCTGGGCTGTACTGACATGTGATTATTGCCCTTATTCAGCACTTATTAGAGACCACTGTATCTATTCTCGGGGTCCCCAGAACGAGAAAGACACTGATGTACTGGAATGAGGCCATACTGCAGAAGCCACTGAGCTGAGAGAAGAGAGCTGAGAGATCAAGAGCTGTTCATCCTGGAAAAGGTGAGACCTTAGTTAGGGTCGATCCCACTGTCATCTACAGCTACCTAATGGAAGGGTAATCTTATGCTTCAAAATCCTGTTATGGGAAAAAGGAGACACACTTTATACATGTGAAGACACAAAGTATTTAGTAGAAATCTTATCAGTCTATTAAAAGTTTTATTATTACTCCTGCTTTTATTGCTAGAGAAGATGAAAATAAAGAAAAGAATACTATACAGAAAAAAAAAGTATCAGTAATAATATTGCTATAGTAAATAGTTATACATAAGCTTCCTAGTATCTACCACTTTTCTTGATATTTTGCTTACACTGTCACTGCCCTTTGTTGTCCTAACATTAACACCTTATATCTGGAGTTTGGGGGAGTTATCAGCATCTAGATATCCTATACTGGGAGGGATATATTTTTGATGTTGATATTTCTTCATTTTAATTAGGAGTCACTTTTGTTTGCTAACAAACTTTTACACCTTGCTTTTTTTTCATTGGTTTTCATCTCCATATTACATCTGCATTTATGATATATGGTGTCTTTTATGTATCCTAGATATTATTACTTTGTTCTTTTTGTTACCTTTATAAACCAATTTTGTGTAGATACAGGTCTACATTTCTTGGGTAAAAAGTAGTGAGCTGTTTATAGCCATTGGGCCTAGAGTGCCAAGCTTATGCCATTTTTAATTACACCTCACCTTTACTCCTCTACATCATATCCTCCCTCCTTACTCCTCAAACCCTCTGCTATAATCGAAGGCTTGTGTTTCTTTATGTTACATCATTATGCTATGTGTCACAAATGTCTCATTCTGCAAAGAATAACTACTTGTTATGACAAGCTATTCAAAAACTACTGTTGTAGCATATAAAGATAAGAAAAAGTAAGATAAATTAGTCATAGCCACCTTGTTGGATGAAAATCAAATGTCACAACTAAACCAAATAAAATCAAAGCTCTGGGCAGGTCCAACAAGTTAAGACAAAAAGTTTAAGACTTGCAAACTCAGTTGGCCTGATATTAGCAATGGCAATATTTTATTTACTGTGCTGCAGGAAAGATAAGATGAATCTAGACTCTTCTCAAGGGTGCTTGCTGATAGCACAAGGCACAATGGACACAAGTTGGAACACAGGAAGTTGCAGTTAGGTAGTAGGAAAAAAAAACACATCATTACAATGGTTTAACATAGGAGCAGATTGCTTAGAGAGGCTGTAGAGTCTCCATCCTCAGAGATACTCAAAACCTGATGAGGTGTGGTGTTGAGCAGCCTGCTATAACTAAACATGTTTAGAACTGGAGATTGGGTACAAGACCTCCAGAGTTCTCTTCCAACCTAAATTATTCTACAAAACTATGACTCAAGACTATATATATATATACATTGACATATAATAAGAACTTTAGAATATTAAAGAGCATTTAAGAAATTATTTTTTTTTTGGACCAGGATCTTCTGATCGAGTTTTTGTTCCTGCCTTGTGTGATTCAGAGCAGAAACTTTGATTTGCCATGTAAGGACCTTCTTTAGCCATCAGACTGGTAATTCAGGCTAATTTGTAGTTTGTAAGATCATTTTGCAAACTACAGAAGATTAAATGGAGTACTTAAGGAGAAAGTCACTCACTGCTACCTATGTATTCAAAGATGAAGACAGACACTTCCAGAGAACAATTCAGGCCTCAGGCAGGCTGAATCAGAATCTACATGTGCAGATTTCCCTCCACTGGAGGGAAAGCCAAAAATGACTGTACACTTACCTTAAGCTAAGGCTAGTCCTACTCAGATTTAGGCATATAACTTTTATACTTTTATTGCTAATGGGGAAAGATGGCACCATCAGTGGCTATCTCACCCAGGACAAGTCACCTTCTGGCAGGGCTTTTTTACAAAGGCTGTGCTTCTAAGCTAAGGGCTTAGTGATAACCTATTTGGGATGATTCCATACTCTGGACTCCCCCGAAAGATGAGCAGAATCTGGCCTTCAGTAATTCTTCTCTTGCACAATTAACAGTTGATTCCTTATTCAGAACAAAACCTGCACCACTAGGAGTGATTCACCCTCTGGTACATGATTTCTGACAAATGTTAGAAACAGTTACCAAAGTTCAAATGTTTACCCTGAACAGTGCAAAACCTCTCATATCTGCCTACCTCATCCCTAGGAAATGAAGAGGAAGGGCTTCTGCCTCTTGCAGCAGCACTTCATATCTCATGTGCATGATTCATTTTTGATTTGGGATTTGTCCAGACCACTACTGTCTTCTCTTCTCATATATTGTTAATGATTTATCTGTTTGGATGAGACTTGATTAGTCTCCAAAATGTGGGATGAAACAGTTTTTTACTATGCTAGCCTTGGTTCAGATGAAGCAATAATAACACCGGTGAGGGTTTTTTTTTTTTTTTTTTTTTTGTTTTGTTTTGTTTTGTTTTTTCCTTGTGCGCCTAAAAATCTATAGTGCAAGCCCAAAGCCCAGTCTCTGGTTGTTGATCATACCTTGTACTATATTTGATATCTTACCATCTCCAAAGAAAAACAGTTGGAAACCAGGAAACTTCCTTCTACTTTCACAGACCAGTGAGGTGCTTACAGTATAAGTGAGTCCACAATGGTTTAAGTATCTGGTTTAAGTTCTGGACTATCATGTACTGGAATATTTCACAGAATCACAGAATCACCTAAGTATGAAAAGATCTTCAGGATTACCAAGTCTAGCCATCAACCTGACCTACCAAGTCCCATCATTAAACCATATCCCTTAGTACAACAAGTCATGTCACTTGATGTCATTTATTGTATTGTTTAGAATGGTCATAGTTTTTAACACCATCTTCACTTCTGGAAGACTTTAGCACAATTTCAGCATCATTAAGCAGGACATTCAACTTAGGTTTTATCTAGATTTCAGTTTTTGCACATCAGTGAGTCTGGTGAAAAGCATGTGACTGTAGTTCAGAAAACTTTTTCGTTTGCACTTGTGCTTTGTGTGACTAAATACTATGTCTGTGATTGCAGAGGCAGCACCTTTATTTTGGTATCTACATGTATAATCTCTTAGTGTATGTAGAACTTTTGCTAGGAAGTTAATTTCTGGACAACTGATTAACAAAAGAAATCCCCCCTTAGAAAAACAATATAACGTCCTTTATAATCCTTACAAAGGCAGTATTTTCAAACCTGTCTTAATATTTAGGTATCTAAAACATATATTGATTGTCAGAGTTTTTGAGCTGTTTTGAATTGTAGATTCACAAAAAAATTACGAAGTCAGACAGGTATTTTGAAAGTGGCATTTATGCCTAACTTCAAACATTGGCACAAAGCACTATTTATTGTTGCCTTAACTGTCTAAACAAGTTTGGTAGCAGGCCAGCATTTCTGAATATAAAAGTCAGGATACTTTTGGTTTTGGAAAGTGAAGCTTTCAGGTGATTCTTTCACCTGTATATAGAATCTGAAGAGATTTACTTTAAAAAAAAAAGAAGTTATAATTTAGTATCTGACAAAAGCCTCACTGATTTAACTAGACTAAAGTGATGGGTTTGCTTCTATAATGTCTCAGTGAGTGATATTTCAGATTATTTCAAAGAGGCAAGGCAATTCTGGCCTAAAAGACTAAGTCTATGATGATAGAAAATAGAGAAATTCTGAAAAAAAAAAAAAGTCTAGAACAACTTGAATGAAACTTAAAAAATGTGAAGAACTTTGCTGTGTGATATGAAGACCTGACTCCTTGAGGATAACTACAAAATGAGAATACAAATCAGAGAGTGCCGTCTGACTGCCGTGTGGTCTTCTGGGAGATCACAGGTTATCTTTACGTACTGCTCCTTCATCAATAACAGATGAGGTACTATTTCTTCTTACATGCCATTGCCCTTTCCTCAAAAACAAAAGGATGAAATGGAGTACTGGGGGGATAAAAATGTGAGGGAGAGATCCATAAGAGGGAATAATTGCATGAGTTTTTTAAACTACACTTATATCAACAAATTTGGTGAGTTAGCCAAGTCTAGTCTTAGATGAGTAGGACGAGTAGGAATAAATTAATCAGCTTGAAAATTCCTTGGCCAAGTTTACTGGTTAAAAAAACAAACAAACAACAACAACAACAATAACAACAACAACAACAACAACAACAAAAACAAACACAAAAACAAACAAACAAAAAAACACTTTTAATTCCTAGAATCATTAAATATCAGGAAAACAATAACAACAACAACAAAAAAAAACAACTAATAATAATTATGGTTTAAGATTATTTTGACTAACTCTCTGAGGGATAATTTTTTCATTTTTCACAGTGTATTACCACGAACAAAACTATCTATATTCATACAGATTAACACTATGTAACTGATTATAACTGAATTTGGAGTGAACAATGGGATGTCATTTTCTTCTACCTGCTATCCATGTAAGAGTTGAGAGGACAAAGAAAGTAATTTCTAGGTACTTGGATCATTCGTTTTTCATTGCTGATTGTTCTATCAGTTCCAAAGATAGGTTTTCTGGAGAAACACTGTACATTTGACGTGACAGTAGACTGAATATTCATAAGGTATTTGACCTTATCACAATATATGGACTAATGTATTTCATAGAATCATAGAAACACTTAGGTTGGAAAAGACCTCTAAGTTCACCTGATCCCATCTTTAACCTAGCCCTGCAAAGTCCACCATCAAACCATGTCACTGAGCTCTATATCTACATGCTTTTTTGAAGACCTCCAGGGATGGTCACTCAACTGTGGGCATCCTGTTCCACTACTTCACAACCAGTAAAGAAATTTTTTGTAATATCCAACCTAAACTTAAGGTGATTTCCTCTTGTCCTATCACCTAGTGCTTGGGAGAAGAGACTGATCCCCACTTTGCTGTTTCCTCCGTTAAGGTAATTTTTGGTAGCTGAGTCCACAACTTTTTAATGCACATACTTGTCTAACTAACTGAAATATCTAAAGAACATTAAACATCAATTTAAAATTGTCTAATATCCACTTACGGCATTTGTAAGGCAGAAAGATTTATATGTGGAAACTGATGACCTATTGGAATAGTCATCAAAAAAGTGACTGGCCCCTAAATGATGTACATCTGTAAAAAGAATACAGATGTATTCTTTTTATATATACTATTCTTTATATATATATATACTATATATTTTTTTTATATATATATACTATATATTCTTTTAATATATACTATCATACTGTTTACTGTGGGCTGTGCCTATAGCTGCAGAGTCTTCCATGTAATATAAAGGCCACTGTGAGTCCCACATCATTTTATATTAGGTCAAATGTGGGATACTATGAAGAGAATCATTGTAACTGAGACACATCAAAGGTTCTTCAGCACCACTTTCCCACAGAAGTATGCCAGAAGTTAAATGAGTACTTCAGGCATTCATATTGGGTCCAGTCTTGTTTAACATCTTTATAAATAATCTGGATGTTGATGTACAGAGCAACCTCAGTAAATTTGTGGATGACACAAAACTGGGGGGAGTGGCTGATTCTCCAGAGGGCTGTGCAACCATCCACAGTGACCTTGGAAGGCTGGAGAAGTGGACTAAGAAAAACCTCATGAAGTTCAACAAATAGAAGAGTCCTGCACCTGCAGAGGAACAACCCTGGGTGCACTATACATGTTGGGGGTCACTCAGCTGGAAAGCAGCTCTGCAGAAAAGGACTTACCAGTCTTGGTAGACACAAAGTTGATCATGAGTCAGCAACGTGCTTTTGCTACATTCTTGGCTGCATTAGGCAAAATATCACTGGCAAGTCAAGACAGGTGATCCTTTCCCTCTACCCAGCATTGGCAAGGCCACACCTGTACTTTGTCCAGTTCTGGGCCCTTCAGTGCAAGACATGGACATACGGGAAAGAGTCCAACAGAGGACCACCAAGATGATCAAGGAACTAGAGCACCTGTCCCATGAGGAGAGGCTGAGAAAATTGGGACAGTTCAGCCACAAGAAGAAAAAAGGCTCAGCAGGGATCTTATCAAAGTGTATAAATACCTGAAGGGAGGGTGCAAAGAGGACAGAGCTATGTTATTTTCATTGGTGCCCCATGCCAGCACAAAAGACAATGGGCACAAACTGAAGTAAATGAGGTTCCCTCTAAACATCAGGAAGAACTTTTTCATTACACAGGTTATGAAGCACAGTTACAGGCTGGCTGGAGAGGTTGTGGGGTCTCCCTCCTTGGAGATCTTCAAAAATCATCTGAACATGGTGCTGGTCAACCTGCCCTAGGTGTTCCTGATTGAGTAGGGGTGATGAACCAGTTGACCTCTAGAGGTCCCTTCCAACATTTACCATTCTGTGATTCAGAGGTGAATGTCCTAAAATTAATGTTTATTAATGTTTATAATGTTTACCCAAATCTCTTCATAGTTCTTCTTTCTCATTATATGCTTTCTATGACAATTAATAATAATGCAGTTATTTTATATCTTATGCTTATTCTTTCTGTTTTTCCATTTCTGATTTGATAGAAGTTTGAGGTACTGAAAACATAGACTATTTTTCTTTCCCCAAAACTTAAGGTCATTTTTGCGTTCACAAAATTGTGATCATCTTCCCAAACTGATGTAATTTATTTGGTATCAATGCTTTCCATGTACATTTATCTGAATGGAGCAAATTATTGAAAAAGATCAGAGCCTAGTGACTCACAATGGCCTCGCTGTATTTTCAAGTGCTTCTGCTTTCCATGATGCTTCTGGATTTTGAGCATTCTTCAAGTAAAAATGCTAATTCAAACAAATAAGGCACAAGTACATAACAGAAGGAGAGAAAACTCTGGAGTATATCAGGTTAAAATTTATTTATTTATTTATTTATTTATTTATTTATTTATTTATTTTTGTTACAGAAGGTTTTCTTTGGTATTTTAAATGCTGCTGTACCCCAGGAAGTTGCTGCTGTCTTAGTAGTTAAGAAAATCAAAGTCTTATTAACATTTCAATGAATTCTCTGGCAAAACTCCACCTTTAATTTCAATGGCCATTTAGAGATCCCTGAGATGGGGCACAGATAAACAACACAAGCATCTTGGGTAGAAGTTTTCTCTTTTAATACTGAAGGTGTCTACATTTGATGTACCCAACGTGTACTGACTTTGTAACCAATGAAGAGAAATACACCTTTTGGGGATCATTAGGACTGGTTTACCTTAGCCATGACATTATAACCATACCCTCTATACAAGTGGTTTTATCTTTCTATTGACCATAAGGGAACCCTAAATGACTAGTTCAGATGCAGAAATTAATGGCTTGAGTTACCTATGCATGGCTTCTAGGACCATTTGAAAATTCTAGGGGAAATGTATGGAGTTTAGTGGTATGTTTTAGTGGTATGACATATGACCCATGGGAGTCCTTCATCCTTTTAGACCAGCAGCTGGAAGCTAACTGGAGCATGAGGTGTCTTGATCATATGGTGTCTAAAGTGACTTTATATGTTTATGTCATATTCTATTTCTGCTCTTATTGCTTATTTTCATCATTACACTTCATTCAGTTGCATACCTATAGTACAAGTCTTTCAGAAAGTTCTGAAAGATCTGGCCTATGGGAAGAAACCTATACCTTCTGGAGTTGCAGGTCATCTCAAACGGCAATGCTAGGCACCTGGTGTACACTCTGATCTTCATTCATTATGTGGAAGCCTTAACAGATGACACACATGAGTACTGATACGTAGACATCTAATCTTATATACCTACCATATGTAGCTAGGAGACACTGAAAATCTCTGTGTTTCTGTGGCTCGATCCAGCTATGGAGCCTATGTCTTGGAATCTTAGGATGAGTAAAATGCAATAGGACAACTCTGATTAGGTAACAGTCTTGAGCTCAGATATGACCTTAAATACTTTACCTAAGCTCATAATGGAGACTAAGTGTGTAACCTTCCAGTTGTCTGCACTTACAGCTAAAATACAGGCATGGAGTGAAGCAGTTGTTTCCAAGTTCTTTACTATCAGTAAGAAGATGCTTTTGAAGATACAAAGATTATGTGCACCCGTGCTTTCCTTGACTAAAAAGTGCCCCTTTCATTCATGAAGAAACATTTTCCATGACATATCATTGAATATAATTTATCATACTATTCAAATGTATCCTATGTGGGAGATAAGACCATATGGAAAACAACTAAAGGCCTTTTTAAGAGCCAAGGAAAGGGAACTATAAATATTGAGGTATGCTGTGCTGGGTGTTACACCAAATAGTCTGACATAAATTTTTTAAGCCTCAGCAGTACAGTAGAAGAGCTTTTAGGGAAAGGGAAGGGAAGGGAAGGGAAGGGAAGGGAAGGGAAGGGAAGGGAAGGGAAGGGAAGGGAAGGGAAGGGAAGGGAAGGGAAGGGAAGGGAAGGGAAGGGAAGGGAAGGGAAGGGAAGGGAAGGGAAGGGAAGGGAAGGGAAGGGAAGGGAAGGGAAGGGAAGGGAAGGGAAGGGAAGGGAAGGGAAGGGAAGGGAAGGGAAGGGAAGGGAAGGGAAGGGAAGGGAAGGGAAGGGAAGGGAAGGGAAGGGAAGGGAAGGGGAACAATATAAACTACCTTCCAGTGCTTTCATTTAAGAAAAAAAATGATGTTTCTGTCTCCATATCACCACAGTATAGAGGAAAAATATTTGGAATGTGATTGTATATTTGTTTGTGTGATCTATAGCAATGCCAGCATCAGCAGAAATACTGAAGGAATAACCTTGAGCAATAGTTCTGTGGGTGACGTAGTTGGCTTTCTAATGCTAATCAACCAAGCTGATACTCATGTTGCCATTGTCTCCAAGTTGTAGTTAGTTCAACTGGCAAGCAAAGAAATAATCAGAATAATCCACATTGGCCCATCTCTACTACAACAAACTTGGATTTGTTTTTGAGTATCTAAATCTGTTTTCTTGTAATTTATGTGATGATAAATTTGTCTTCTAGTCATTTAAGTGATGATACCACATCTATCGTTATCAGAGGGATTGCTGAATATCAGCATGTCATGATTTGAAATAGAGGAGATAGGGGAATGGCATCACAGGCCTTTGGATGAGGTGTCAGAACTCTAAGCTGCATGTTCTGCAGGATCAGTCACTGTGGACATTGGTTGCAGGATCAGTCATTGTGGCTTGCCAGTGAATTTTCATATGGTCACTTAGATGAGAAGAATATGGTTTGGCATGTCCAGACATCTGGAAAGAGGATTATTTTTGGATTATGTGCAATCCTTTGAAAGCTGAATATCTGACTATTGAATACATTTATAAAAGCAGTGTGAAGGGAAGAAAATATGTGTTCATCTGGTATCTGATTTTAGGTATTCAGGCTATGCCTATTCTAGCAAATTAAACATTGCCAAGAAACACTCCTGGGTGCTAAACTTGATCATCCTTATTCTTAAATGGCTCCAGAATTGTTTTCACCTGTGCCACTTAGCATTTTCCCCAAATAATTCCCACCTTGACAAATAGCGTGGATCTGGGACCATTCCTAGCAGACAGGTTGAGCACAACCACACCGCTTTGTGCGCCGAGTGTTTTTTTCATGCATATGCACCAAGTCAGCTCTGTGTCAGCTGGCCAGTTCCAGGCACCTTCTGTAGCACAGACATTGCCTCAGGTTACAAACTCACATCATCATTTTGCTCTATTCTGTATATTCAGCAAACATTATATATCATTTACCCATCCGTGGTGCACATAACCGCTCCCTATCAAATATCAGCTATTTAAAATGTAAGGTTTCCTGGCTTCTAGGAAAGGAAATCTAAGTTTGATTTCCTTCTTTTTGGATATTTTCAGTATGGGATCATAGACACCCTTTCATGTTTAAGACACTTTGACACTCGAGCAAAAAAGTGTGACAGAACCTCCCATGTTGCCAGAAAGCAGTAGAAATATACATATCAGCCATGCAATCAGAAATCCCAGAACTGAACTGCTTAGCAGATGATAGGCTTAAATTTTAAAACATTGCTAAAGTGTGTCCATTCTGTGCACTTTCTGAGGTGCCTTAAATAAAGATCTCTGATTTTTCTTAATGGGGAAGGGGTAGGGTGATAAACATTTCTGAAAATCTGTCTTTTTCAGCGTATCTCAGCTTAGGAAAGTAGTGATAAAAACAGTAAGTTAGTTTTTAAAAGGCCATGAAATCTTATTAGGTGGTTAGGAAGAATGGATGCATAGGTCTAACAGGGCCTTCGTGATGTTTGGTGTTTCTGGTGGTTTGCGATTATAAGGATAAAAAGAATCTGTGTTCTAAGAACAATTCAGAGAAGGAAAAAAATATGTAATGAATTCTACAGGATAGCATGGAATCTGGATATCAAAACAGCAACAATAACATAGACTGCTGTTCTAAAACATTCTTTAATTCAGTTTCTATTTAAACGAAGCTTCAAAGACTTTTTTTTTATAAGTAGTATTTCTGAATTTCTTTCTAAATCATCCCAATGCTTTTTTGGATGCTGTTCAGAGATAGAAGTAGAGCACACATCAGCTTTATCTTAATCCTTAACCTTACACATGACAGTGAAGAGCAAGCCTCTCTGATGTTCTGCATCACATATTTAATTTCTAAGAACTTTAAATCTCCTGGAAATGACAAAAGTAACCGACACATCTATAAAATAGGACATCAATCAGATTCTTTCTGCTTTTGAATCACAGTAATAAAGGGAATATTTTCAAATAGGGAACTGTCTCTTTTATTTATAGATATTCAGCTGGAAATAAGGGATCAGTAAAATGTTTCCTCCGTTATCGTTTTCACTGTATGAAAACAGGGTTACAGATCAATTGATTTACCATCACAATTGATTAGGTGACTCTCCTGCTATCTCTATTGTGACAGTAGACAGGCGCTCATATAGATCTTTCATTAGGGGAGTGACTGAAAAGCAAAGGTTCATTGCATGCCTAAATGGCTTGTAGCTGACTCATTAGGCCATTAACTAACCATTAATATTGTTTAACCTCAAACCTTACAGATAAAATAAATTATAGTCACGTTATCCAAACAAAATAACCTTAACCTCCTTAACAAGTATATAATTATGTGAATTTATTACCATCTGATCCCATTGAACTGAGGGGTTCATTTTCAGAGCTATGAAGAAGGAGATGAGAATACATCACCTTCAAGATAAGTGCTACTGGGAGGCAGGTGCGTCAGTCACTGATATGCTCAGTAAGGCATGAACCCACAGGGTATGGACTTATCTGGTTAATGCCCAAACAAAATTATCTTCCACACAAAATGCTTCCCCCTTACACAGCACCAAATCTCTTCTTATTTGTTTTTAAATGTTTCTGCACTTCAGAAATTAGTTGCATGTATTAAATGGCCTTCTCTGTCTCACTATGATACCAAGAATTCACACAGGCAAACAGAATATAATAACAATAAGCAGTAATTGAATGAGGAGACATTGGAAATTTCACTCTTATCATAATCTTTTCAGACTCACAAATTCTATATATGTGATGCAATGATCTGCTGAAATTATACTGAAGCAAGAGTATAAAAAAACATGGCATATGCTCTGAGAAATAAAATAAACTTATGTCAGTGTGCTTCCCTTGGAACAATGCCAGCTGAATCCTAGTTATTATCAATAATATAAACAAAATATGTTACAAGCTTTATATGGAGCTTAAAATAAGCAAAAATCTTGCATTAGCACATTGCTGATATCCCAGCAGGTCAGCTATAATGAATGCACAAGTACTCACACATAATTTTTTATAAGATAACTTGCTTGAAAGTAAAGCAGTCAATAGGCTCATTTGCAGGCACATTTCTCTCCAGGAAAAAACACCATAATACAATATCAATTGCTTTTTTTGGGTGTACAAAAAAAAAAAAAGTGAGTGTTGAGAGAGGAAAAAGACAACAATAACACATAAATTCAGTGGCAGATGTGCAAAAAAAGGAATGAGAATGAGTAGTACTGGTAATTAGAGCTGAAAATAAAACCTACTGTTCTTACAGAAGAACAGTCACAAAATTACAATGACTATAATACAGTTGATACTTTAGTAAATGAAAATTATTGTTACTAATCAAAATGGCAAGGGAAAAACCCACTTAATGTGCATGTTTACTGGACCAAAATATTGCAACAGAATCCTATGACAGCCACACCAAATATAAGCGTAATCATATATTCCTATAGTTTAAAGCTTTTGTTCATATTTCCGTAGTTTAAGATACTTCATGGACTGTACCTGTTCGGCTGAAGGTTAAAATATTTGTCTCAAACAAATTAAATAATTATTATGATTGAATATTTATCATCCAGGCCATTGATTTTGTAAAATATCTGCTTATTTTGAAAAAGTCCAATTGCTACACCTAAAAAAAATCCAGTAAAAAAAATAGCTTGTGGTTATTAATAACACTTTTGCTCACTATCCTTCCAATAGGCTGGTCTGGAAACCAGAGGTTTTGTATTTTGCAGCAAGATGCATGTTATAAAAATGGAGCTAATGCCCAGGGCCAGACCTTTCAAATGCATTTTAATTATTTTCAGTGCACTGTCAGAACTTTGATACACGCTCGTGGAATCATGCAAATACCTCTTTCTAGAATATATGTCCTATACCCTAAGGCAGTGAGTGGATTGAAATACACTTTGGTGAAGTTAGGTGTCATAATACAGTGAGGTAATAAGAGTATGCCACCATATTACACAATTAGAAATCTACTTCTAAATCTGCTGGTTAGTATGGCTATGTTTCATGTTTATGAAGGAGAAAATGTTCTGATTTTTTGCAAACAGTGTTATTTGCAAGACAATGAAAAATATGATGCGATTAGAATTGATAAAACAAATTCATTTAGTTTCAAGTTTACTTATTGACCTCTAGAGCATTTCCATTCAGTGTCATAAGATGTCTGCAAAAGATTTATTCAGTTTCATGTCCACATCCTGAGGTGAGAACACATTAATCCAGAGAAGTAGATTAGAAAGAAATATTAATTACCTGGAGTCAACTTATGACTTTTGCTTCTAAGCCTGGCAGTTCCTTAGGTTTGGTGTTCTGATAGAACAACACCACAAAAAGATATTTAAGGTTGTACATAAATTTAATAATATAAGTAGGTCCATTCAACTCAGTAGTGATAGATTTAGTTGTCTACTTAGAACGTATAGGATCTAATAACAGGAGATTAACTGGATTTGAATGGAGTCTGCTGTGATTTCTATAGGTAGATAGATATAAAGTGAAATGTTAAACAGATATCTTTCCAGTTGAAGACCAGTGTCTATGTGTCCACTCTGAGCTAAACATGCAAGTTTCTGCTATTGTTAATGTGCACAAACATAAGCACCTAGTGCCAGTTGGAATGGTATAGGGCATTCTAGAAAGCCACACAAGCTGACTGACATGGTATAGGTCTTATAAGAGGCTTTCACCAGAAGGAGCCTGAGGCCAAATGTAAGAACTCTGTAGAACCAAAAATAATAGTGCTAAGATGCTACCCCAATAACTCAAATATTGCCATGCTGATAAATGATATTCATCTATAGTACAGGCTGAATACAGTTTAGATGACTTTCTTGGGTGCTAACATGAGCTAAATGCCTACCTCCTATCATAGCTGAGATCTAGGTGACAGTCATGCAAACCTTTAGAGTTTTTTAGCTGACCCATTACCAATGGTTCAATTCAATTGTTTAGAAATAGGAGTCTAGTATCAAGGAGATAGCCTAACATATCCCAGATAGAGCCACTGCTATCTTGGATACCCCAGAGCATTCCAGTTGTTACACGGTGCATATAGTTAAATATTTCAACCCCATCACAGCACTCCATTATCAAGAGAGCTTAGACACTGAACTTATAAGTAACCAAGTAGATGGAGTTATTTAAATTTGTGTGCGTTAACTGGGAATCCGGAACTGTATCCCACCCTGTGTGCCTTAAAACAAGATTTACGTACATTTTTAGGTGAGTTGAATTGCCCTTGTTAGGTGCAATTCTGTATGGGCAGGTCGAGGAGCCCGGTTACCTGACAGATTGGACTCCACATTGTTACATACCTGAAATGAGGCCAGGTGAATGCAGTTGGAAGTCTTTACATCCAAAGGAAATGTTGGTTTGAATAGAGTATGTTCTCATAATAATGGTCTGTAAGATATTACTTGTAAAGTTACATATATGAAGATGGAATTTGAATGTGTTACAAGTTAGTTACCAATTGATGTTCCTTCAATTCTTTGCTCTCTTTGGAAAGTATCATAGAATCCTAGAATCATAGAATGTCTTGAGTTGGAATGGACCTTAGAGATCATCTAGTTCCAATCCCCCTGCCATAGGCAAAGATGCCACCCACTAGATCAGGTTTGCCAGGGCCCCATCCAGCCTGGGATGGGGCATCCATAACCTCTCTGGGAAACCTGTTGCAGTGCCTCACAATCCTCTGAGTAAAAAATTTCTTACATCCAACCTAAATCTCCCCTCTTTCAGTTTAAAACCATTCCCCCTTTTCCTATCATGATCTACACAAGCAGAGTCCCTGTCCATCCTTTTTATAAAGAACCCTTTAAGTATTGAAAGGCTGCAATGAATCAGTATCACTAATATGTAAAGTGATCTCTCAATCTTCTCAGTCATATTAGTGATACTGACAGGGACTCTGCTTGTGTAGATCATGTGCCACAGAGGATCTTGGTGCACATGGCATCACTCACACAATTGTTCACAGCAGCATCTGAATGAGCATCATGCAGAATGGGTTCCACCTTTGTAAACAACAAAGTATTATAATTCCCAGCATGTTTCCCCTTGGTTGTACATTCCCATTTTTTTCTCTTTTTGAAAATAATGGCAAAATATGTTTAACTAAACTCTGTCAAATCTGCTTCATCTTGTATGCTAACATACCCATACAGTATAAGAGTAAGCTGGAGTACTGTAATGGCACCACCTCAAAAAGTTTCAATAAATGTAAGAAAGTATGAGTGTATATAACAAAATAACAGAGTTCATATGACTACTCGCCTTAAACTGAGATTGCCTGAATAGTAAATTTTCCTGAAGATGTGAAAATATACTTTTTTTTTTTTTTTTGAAAAACGTGTTTCCAGATTTTAGGACAGTCTACTTTTTAAGAGTATTATTATTTTCCTTTTCCAAAATGAAATGCCTTCAGGCATTTTAACTTACACTTGGCTGTGTGCTTAATATGCCAAATAAGGCAAAGATTAGTCCAGAGACATTTAGTTAATGGATCTGCAAATCAAATATATATGTCAAAAACAGAATCCAAAGGAAGCTAGAAATTAATATGTGCTTCATCTGATCTTTCATGAAAGGTGATACACTCTGAGAAATGGTAATTAAATGAGATTCATCTAGACTTTGACACAAAACTTTCTGAATTTTAAAATAAATCCTTAAAGTAAACCGATGATAGGTTCGTCCAACTGGCAATAGTTTTCAAAAAACCTGTCACACAAGACTTCCCTTTATATCACGTTTATTTTATGTAATCATCTCCCAGCAATTTTGACTCAATATTATTTAGACATTCGTTTAATCTTGGAATGCCATATGTGGATATGCACATATCCCATAACTACAAATCTCACCATTTTCTTTCCCTGACTTCTATTTCTGAGGAAAAAAATGCTAATACTTAAATGCCAGCTTTTGTACCTAGGTTCTGTCTGAAACAGATGCTTGAAATTGATCTGATAACTGAATATTTAAAGATTAGTATCCTAGTTTCTTCTGGGATACAGTTGATTTTCTTCATAGCAGATGGTCAAAGTCATTTTGATCTTTTGTTTTCCTAAGCAAAGTGGCTGCAGTTGGACATAACTTGACTCTGGTCTCCAAATTTAGTTTTAAAACTATGTCCTGGTTGAAGACTCAGCATATATGGAAGCTGAAAATGTGTAAGAATCTATTTACTGCTGAAGATATATCTATATATCTATATATATGAGAAAGTCCAGGAAAGTTCTAATGATTTATGTTTTGGAAATAAATATCTAAAACAGAAATGGGTTATCTGTCAGAATTTTTCACTACTGTTTTTATTTCTTTGTTACTTGCTTTACCATACCCTCAAGGAATAATTTTGCCTGTACTGTAGGATAACAAAAGTATTAATGACTTTGATCAGGAGTCAATACCATAGCCATTTTTTTTTCCTGTGTATCTAAGAAGAAGAATGGAAACTATAAAAAAGGAAAATGAAAGGCAAATGCACAGAAACTTTTGTAATAGCTGCTTTAAATTGAAAGACAAATATGACACATCAAATAAATGAGAAATACTATCAATAAACATATTTCTGTATGTAAGATACGGAATATATTTACTTATTTATTTTTTGAATAGGAAGAAGTATTTTGGAGAATTTTTCATGAGCTCTAACAAAAAAAAAAAAAAAAAAAAAAGAAAGAACATATTTATTACACTGAATTCATATTGTCTCTTCTTGTCTTCAATATCTTGAAAATCCACTTCTCTCTTAGTTTCTTAGTTGTCTCTCTCATGTTATTGTATTCACTTTAATACTCTGTAAACTCTAATCTTGAGGTATATGAACATTCACTTCATTCATCACTATGTCTGTCCCTTCTATGCATTGAATTATGCCACCTCTTCATTTAGTCATGTCTTCCTAAATCTCTGGGTCTTCTCTCAAGGCAATGAGTAACAAAGTACGCACTATGTCTATCACAAACTACAGAGATTGTGACAGAAGATGCAATGTGGGCATAGAGTTTTTGATGTAGCTCTTTCCACACAATTGTATAGAAATATATTAATTTATTATCAATGAAAATTTTAAAAAAATTATGATATTTTGCTGAGTAGCTATGTTTCTTGGGACATAGTGCCTTAAATTTTCTTCACCTTTCACTGAACTGAATTTGAAAAATGTGTTCTGTTGTGGTACAGATTATTTGTCACTTTGGCATACTTATGCTTTCTTAAAATAAACTTGTACTGTCTGTGCACTCACACTTTTTATATTAACACATATTTCAAAAATTATAATAAAAAATTAATATAACACTACCCTGAAGTAGTTTCAAAATGTAGCATTTTTGTTGTTGTTGTTATAGTTGTTGTAGTGTCTTAAGCACTGGGACTTCCTCTTGCCACAAGTAAATTGCCTTTTTGATGTAACATCTGAAAGCCAGAAGCCAATAAAAAAAAAAAAAAAAGAGAGAGAGAGAGAGAGAGATCTTTCCCAAAGACCCAAGAATTTGGGACATTCATAAGAAAGTATATTTAAAGCATGTATATATAAGAAATAGAAATGTCTACACTAGATATCTATCTTAGCAGTTTGTAGAGGGTACTTTACTCATCAGGCAAAACTCTAGCCAAAAAAAAGAATTCCTACTGTTTTTCTATCAAGGGCCATCCTCTCAGATGCCAAACAAAGGCAACTCAGGGAGGCTGACCGCATGTGTTCAGTGATAAAGGTTGCTACGCAACCTCCTGGGAGAGTTTGTTAGCAACAGACGGACTTTTTGAATAGAATTAGGGTCTTTTTAAATACATTCTGAATAAAACCTGATTAAAATATCTTTGAAATTTATAATGTACAGCATAGGTTAAAAATAACATTGTTGTCTATATTGTCAAATATTGTTAATATAATATCTGTCTTAAAACCCTGATATTAATTTATCAGCAATACATGAAAACATTGTCATATGGGATGTTTCCCTTCCTGTCCCTCCTATGCACTGTTTTTGGTTATTGACTGCTCTTGTCTAGCTGCTGAAGCTTTATGCTGTTGGCCCTGTGCCACTGAACTCAAGCAGACTGGCACCATAGTCTGCAGCAGGCATGGGCTTGTTCAGTTTGTTCCTTCTGCTTTTATCTCCTCTTTGTACAAGAACTTTCCTTCAGTTTCAACTATACTGGTGTGTCGTTTCCTCGTCAGAAACAAACACCTGAGTTTTTGGACATCTTCTAGGTGGTCCTGTCTTTTGTGTTGCAATGATGCAAACTACATAAAAAGGAATTAATGTTTCATGTGTCTATGTAGGAGTATTTTGCAAATTCGCAGGTGACTGTTCTCAAACATTTAATAAATACCTTCTCAAAGCTGAAATAAAAAATCTGAAGAAGATTTACCTATATTTACACATTATGGATAAATATTTAAATGTTCCAATTATTTTGCTGTCAGAATAAGTCAGTGTAAAACCATGTTTAGGTATTCAAAATTATAAACAAATGGAAGCAATATTCTCAACTTAGATATGTGGATCAACAGATAATACTATCTTCTTGACTGATTATTTTAAAGCCAATCTCATTTGCATATACATATTTTTTATTGCTATTTTAAAAATCTTAATCATGACTAACCATTTGAATGTATAGGTGACTATTACTGGCTAAAAGGAGATGCTAAGTACTTTGTTTTTTTTTTCAGTGTTGTGTAATGGTTTATGAACCTAAATTTTCCGCTAGATAAAACCATATCCCTGTGATATGCTGTAGAATCTTCATGTATATTGACTTCTTGATTCATTACATGTGGACAATGTTTAGGTAGGAGTTTAGTGAGTTTTCAGAGAGATGGCTGGTACAGGTACATATTTTTAGTCCCTGAGACCTGATTATAGGTGACAATTGTTTTGGTAATTGAACCCAACGTCAGTGGAGAGTATAAAGGGCATTTCAAGCTGCTTGTGATTACATTTGGACCCCTAGAGTTACATTTAGTTGCCCATGCCACACAAATAGGTGCCTAGTGCTGTTTCATATGCTGTAGGGTACCCTATCATGTATAAAGGTAAAAGAATCAAGGTTTTTATTTTAATAATTGTAGATATTAACTCAACTTCAGTGGCCAGTGACATTAACAGGAAGCTTACTTTCCCACTAACTGAGAAAAAAGTTATGGTGTGCACATTCCTTAGACACTGAATATATCAAAAGTTACCTGTTCATGTGAATCATAATGGTGAGGCTAGGTAGCACACTCATCTTGCCAGAATTCAGGAACTCGATTCAGTTGCTTAAATGTGAATGTAGTGCCACTGGAGAAGTTTCTGAGTGTCAGAGACAGCCACATAGAGATGGCAGATATGACCTAATATTTCGGATTCACCCTGCTGGAGTCAAAGATTAAATCAAAAGAAAAAGCCTAGTATTTCTTTCAGATTTAGAACTAACTACAAATATTTCAAGCAACTGGGTTGGTCTCCGGATGTCTTAATATTTAAATGTGAATCTATGATAGAACTAGTCACAGTGGGTTCCCTTTAGAGGAAATAAATGGGAGGGAAAGAATCACAGAATCACAGAATTTCTAGGTTGGAAGAGACCTCAAGATCATCGAGTCCAACCTCTGACCTAACACTAACAGTCCCCACTAAACCATATCCCTGAGCTCTACATCTAAACGTCTTTTAAAGACTTCCAGGGATGGTGACTCCACCACTTCCCTGGGCAGACTTTTCCAATGTCTAACAACCCTTTCGGTAAAGAAGTTCTTCCTAACACAAGCAAGGAACGATTGCTATGGCCTAAATCATCTATCCCAGAATTAATGGTTATCTTGAGACACCCCTTACTCTCCTCATTCTCCCTTGACTATACTGGGACAGTAGTTTAGATATAGATGTCTAATACCCAAACTAGGACAGATGAAACCCACAATGTAGACCTTCACTGGGTTACTTTTTTTCTTCCGTTGCTCATTTCCTACTGATCTGTACATTACACATGGATGAAGCTGTCATGCAGGACTACAATTTTTCATTGGTTTCAGTTGGGAAGATGACAGTATGGATAGGTCCAACCCCATCTAGTCCTGTTGACATAATCTGAGTGAAAAAGGGGAGAATAAAAAGTGTTACAGCCTAATGATATACAGGGCATATATTCTGTCCCCCCTAGAAAAGGACAGATGTGGCCTCTCACCTGATTGACAGCAGGGATAACAGCAAATAGCTAATACCACCTCTGAACTGGTCAATTTTCTCAGGTTCTTCAACACATGAGCATTCAGATATAAAATGTGTTCTTTCCTCTCTCTTGCTTTCTGTAAGGGATTTCATAAATGTTATTCTTTTCCCTTCTCTGTTTTACTCTGGTACAATTTTGTTTAGGCTGATATAGGGAGAGAAGGTGAAAGAAGTGGATTTTTCTCATTTTGTTCTAGGATGACAACTCATGGTTGTTCTGAACTCTTTACAGTAGCACTAAATAAATAAATAAATAAATAAATAAATAAATAAATAAATAAAGCTGCTTCTATTTCCAAGGAGACTGCCTCCCACTGCTGTTTGTTCATTTTTCCAGGCAAAATTATAGCACTGCATGTGAGCAATTCACTATTCTTTGTTGCAACTGCTGAAATCCTGGAAAAGGAAATATCCTCACACCAGAAACACAGAATGATCTTAAGCTCTGCTATTAGAATATGTTTTTATATGTTCAGCTACTTGCATCCGTGTAAATATACACTGAGAAAGTACAAGATGAAACAGTATTTCATGGTTTTAGTACTCATGAATATGGGATTAAGACAGTAGTCTAAAACAATCTTCTCAGTCCCATAAAGGACAACAGTGATTTCAACCAAATTTTCCAAGTAATTTCTCTTTGTGCATTTTGGAAGACACTCTTGAAACAAAGTAGCAGATGAAATGTCAAAAGTTGGCACACTGCAGTTTTAATTAAAACTAACAAACAAAAAAGCTTGAAATAATACACTTCTAATCAGGCAGGTTACAGTTTCTTAAAGAGGAGAATGATGTTTCATTAGTATGCAAGATTTTTCCATGTTAGTGCATATTTGGCTTGAGCTCATTCTCAATATACTGTGATTAGATACAAAACAAAATCCAAACCTTTTGAATTTGATTTACTGCTCCTACACACAGTAACTTTTTCATTCTTACTAAACACTGCTTGGTGTCATAACAGTCATTACCATGCATTGACATGATACATCTTGTCAAAGATCCACTTATGAACTCCATATAATGTGCTGACATTATACATTTGAATGACTCCAAAAGAAGGCTTGATATGATGTAGCACATCAAATGAAAGGCTCAATATTATGCTTTGACATCCTACATCGTAACAGCTGTGAAGGAAAGAAGCCATTAAGATGGATCATGTCAATGCATAGTATGGAGCCATTAACACTAAGATTTTTGACATGATCTATATTAATAGCTCAATATCTATATTGAAATAACACATTTGATCATGTTAGAGATCCACGTGTTAACAGCTCAAGGACCTCTATTGCAATGCATGCTGTATTGCTCTGAATATATAAAGAGGAGTTTGTTGCACACATGTGAGCTTGGCTTGCTCTGCTTTGCTGAGAAAGGAGGACAGAGACCTTGCATTCCTGCCTGCTGTGTTTTCCTTCTTCTCAAAATCACGTATTCCTTCCTAAGGGAGGGTTCTGGGCAGAGTGCTCCAAGAGTAATTCACTCTTCTAAGAAGAATTGTAATTAGAGCTCCCACAATAGTTAAGCAGCTGGTGTTCTCTGACTGCTGCTTCGTCAACTGTTCGTAATTGCTTCATTGTTCCCTTGTGCTCCCTTCCAGCTGATGGCTTCTTCCACCTGTTGTCTCTCATTTTACACTTTGAATGTGAGCTCTTTTGGACAAGTTATATTTGTACAAGGCATTCTGCGATAGCTCACAGACAGTCTTTTAATATAAACTCCTCTTACAAATGATGATGACAATGATAATAATAATAATGCAAGATGAATACTGTTGAAACAGACTGATTTATTTCAACTATCTTGCTATAAGAGACAGCTGAGTTCATGTTGCAGCCCAAAGGCAAATGCAAAACTTCAAGAAAACCCACTCTGCCTTTGGCTATGAACCTGTGAGACAATCATAAATTGGGAGACTTAGTTGAAGTGTTGGCTGAATGAGATTTAGCATGGCAGGCAATGAAACCGTCCCTGCTTGATGTTTTCTGTGGTCTTTAAAATAGGTTTAAATGCTTAAAGAAATATAGCAAAGAAAACTGATCCCATCATCTTTTTGTCTTCCATTTTGGAATAATGACATCATACAGCATTTTGTTTGGACACTACAATACAAAAGATGGTTTTCAAAATAAAATGTACAGATATTATGCCCATATATCCACCATATATGCTAGCTCTATAACTAGCTGTTGTAAATAGCTGTTCTCTAAGTGCCAGAACATGGACTAAAATGGACATTCTTAAGATCAATAGAAATAAAAAAAGTTTATCCATTTCTGTTACAATACAGAAAGAATGGACAAAGAATTGTTTCTTTGTCCATTATGGAGCAATGCTGTAAATTTTAACACAAAAAAAAAGAAGTTTTCAAATATACTTTTCTTTGTCTCTTTGTTCTGATGCTAGATGCTTTGTATATATAGTTCCATAGCTTTGTTATGTAATCACACAACATTTAATGGTAAAGTTATTGTGCAGATTTTCTAAGTATTTTTATAGGATTCTTCTTAATTTCTTCTAATCCACATTGATTCTGCAGAATCTTTCTCTAAGATGTGATACTTAAAATATTTTTTCTAAGTAATAAAGTTACAATACTGACAGAAGAGAAATATATCCCATCTACAAAATAAAAGCAATTCAAAAACAAAAGTAAAGCAGTATTATCTAATACTGTGAGACCTCCATACTCTCCTCCCTGTGGCTAGAAATTACTGTGGCATCCTATTACTGCGAGGACCTGACAGTTCTAAGTAGGGATGTTTTTTCAGTAGCAGCTGCATTTTCAAGAAGAAATGAAAACTTGTGACATTTTTGTTAACATGCCTGTTTGTGGCACTGACAATGATTTCTGATGAATTGCATAGGAAGTTTTGGAACATAGGTAGTATCATTATGTCATAGAGAGTTATGTTTATGGAGGAACAGCTCAAATTATGTTCAAAAGCCATGTTAAATACATATTAAAAAATCAACACATAACAACACAAAAGGCTTTGCATATCAGAAAAAAATGTCAGTCATTGGAATCAGTTTCTGTGGAAATATCTTAAGGTTTTCTGCTGGACTTATTTATCCATTACAGCTAATGAGCAAGCCTGATGCTTTATGTCAGTGGCCAAAATTTTTGCTAAAAATTTGGAACCTCCTACTGTAGAAAAGGCAAAATGAAGTTCTGAAACCGTTTCCCTAATTTTACTACAGTTTTCAGAATTGTGTTGTTGGTTTCTTTGTGGAGAGCATCCTTCTCACTCAGTTTTCCCCCAGAATATTATAAAGGTATGTTTCATTTCATGAGAAGGGAAAATAAAATGGTGAAGCACAGCAAACACTTGTTTGATAGCCAGTCCTATTTAACAGCCTATTGAGCCCATCTGCTGTTCAACTCCAATACCAGCCATGGAGGCATTCCAAGAATTAAGGTGGTGGTTTTCTCTAGGTAAAGCCCTTAATTATCCTTTCTGAGCTCATGCTATGCTTTCCCACCTGTGGGGAAAAAAATCTTACTGAAGAAGATGTTTCTTTGGCTTGATGCTAATAAACTCTTTGTAGCTTTACTTCTGTTAAACTTGCAGGAGTCAATATAACACCATGTGTTAAAAGATTATGTTGGTGCTTCCAAAATCTGAGGTGGGCACATCTTAATTTAAGTCACATTTAGTTTGATCATTTTAACTGCAGAAGCTGTCTGTCAAAGCATAGATTTCAATTGCATCCTACTGATACCTTATTGTGTTTGAACTTTATAAAGCATTTTACTGGTGACTTAACAGGAGCATTTTAAACTCAGGCAATATGTAAATTAGATACTATTAAGGTGCTAAATTATCATTTAAGAAAAAACAAACAAACAAACAAAACAAACAAACAAACAAAAGCATTTGCACTGTGATTACACTGGTGCACCCCCAGAATATCTCTGAATACCCTATATACATAACAGAAGTCTCCCAGTTTCTGGGTCAAATCCTAAGTACATGCTAGCCCTTCCCTATACCTTCATTTTCATGGACAGAAAAGACAGTAGCTGATCTGGATAGGGGACAGAGTGTGTTCAAGTCAAGTCCTCTGGAAGTGGGAATACTAAAATTTACTCACAGACTACTTAGGATGCAGTACCAAGGAGAAAGCCTGAGCACCACATCCCTGACAGTTTGCAAATCTTCCATTAGCTTCCTCCCCATTCTGCTTTGGACCTTTCTCAAAGAAACTACTCAAAAGGGGGATATCCCTAAGCAGAGGAGATCCAAATCAGTGTCAGTCATTTGATCTTGGAATCCAGTTACACACTTCTTTTCCCTACCAGCATAGACATAGTTGAAGAGATTTTGCAGTAGTATCTAAGCTGTTTTTTTGTTTCTTCTGTCATTTCCTCACAAATTTTCACTACAGACACATTTTCCAGCCAATTTGTATTACTTTGTGTAAATTTGTCATATTCTTTTTGTTTTTCATGAAGAAAAAAATAGCACCAAGCAAATATTATTTCTTATCTGTCAAAATCTAACTCCAAGTGTAGGCTAGTATGGCTGCTGATACAATACAACATCAATGCAAGCTTTAAAATTAGATGTTCAAACTACATGTTTGGAAGTAAAAATTGAAACAGGTTGAAGTAAAAATTGAAACATGTTAAAGTAAAAATATACTGACTTCTCAATGTCATGACTGTGTCAGTTCCATTTGTGGTGGCTACAACAAAAAACTCTGAAACTAAAGCAAAATTGTAAATGAAAATTCTGATTCATAAGTCAATCAGGACTTACAGAAGTATCTTCCAAGGAGCAGTGGTCAGAAGCTGATCTCTTACCGAAGTGTTAATTCAGGTTGCTCAGTGGAGATAACATGTTCACAGTGGAATTATAAAACCAGAATTTGGTGTGTAGTAACAAAGAGTTTGGAATACTTCTCCCCTATATTTTCAGTTAATTCCTTCCTTCACGCTTTCTTGTAGGCACTGATCATAATGAGGTGCAAATTGTGGAAGGAAAAGAAAGGTCCAAAACTTCAGAACTTTTCATTTTACTTTGGTTGGTTGGGAGGTATTGTTTGTTTTTCATATTCTACTTGAGAGAGTTTACAGCTCTTGGAGGTATTGAGTGCTGGTGATTCCTTAGATGTTCATTTGGGTCTATAAATACTGAGGACTGATAAAAATTTGAGTTGTAAAACCAAGATCAAAAAACATGACATTTGTAGATAGTTATAAATAGGACAAAGTTTTTCAGAAGCTGTAACTATTACACTAATATTCTTTCCTTCTATATCTGTTTAATCAGCCAGGTAAGTTGAAATTTTTTATTTTTATTTTTTTTGCCAGAAATAATACTGCACAGGCAGAAAATCATGCATCATTGTCTCTTAGTGGTTTAAAGAGACATTTTGCCCACTAACACAGAGAAAAAAAAATAACAGAAAATCACAACACTGGACCTGAGGAAAATTGCTGAGTAATTGGAGTGGAGGACTGCCACCTGCAGAATGTATCTGATTTAAAATATGAACTGCTATTTGGAGGATCCTGTTTCTCCCCAGTGATTATCAGCAAGCCTAAGCTATTAAAATCTTCTACCTCTCTAAGTTCTTAAAGTTCATTTAAAAAATATGTGCCAGTGAGTCCATCTACCATGTGACACTGAAGAACAGATTGGTTGTGGTGCACAAAAAGAGACTTTTCCTTCCTGAAACACCTGAGGCCTTGGAGTCAAGCCTGGACAAAGGGCCCTGCAAAGTGGGAAGGTGGCAGAGCTGCCCTCCACTGTCACAAAGGGAAGAAAAGGGAGCCAAAGAAGAAGACAGATCTGTAAAAGAGGAAATGCAGTTTTGATTAAAGCTATAAAGTGATGTGAAATAATCACAGTGTGATTTCTTGATTAAAATGAGGTGAACTATTCCAGGCAAATAATTTATTTGATGACCTAAATCCCATTTAATAATAAAAAATCCCATACATGGAACTCAGTTGCTACTTGGTATTATTTGACTGCGCAAAGATATTTCATCACATAAATTGGACAGAAAATCCTGCTTTAACTGTGCTTGTAACTCATCACTATTTGCCTTTTGTGGTATGTGTTTTGGGCATCAAATTTTTATGGTATTGTTTTTACTTTTTTATGAGATGGCGAAAACTTTTTTTCAGCAGGTGAAAGAGAATTGCTGATAGTCTGGTGAATACTTCCAATAACATCCTCATGTGAACATGCTCACAGGAGAACTTCATCTGGCTTTCTCTTTCTTTCAACTTCTCAGTAAAGCATAACATGTTTATGTGTATCTTCACAGGAACATGATGAAAAATCTGTATATATCATTTGAATAAATTTGTAGGTTTAATCTTTTTTTTTTTCCTTTCCTTTTTTTTTTTTTTTTTTTTTCTTTTTCTTTTCTCTTTTTCTTCCTCACATTTGTCCAGGTTGTCTTCATGCTCTTGTGTTGTGTTTTTATTCTGATACTTTCTTGTCTGACTGTAGCGTTTCCTCCTCATACAGTATCCTGCTTCATACACTGTGCCTGATGCCAGAATGTTGTATTTAGGTATTTTATGGTTCTCTGAAAACCACTTTCCTTTGTCTGCATATAAAAATGTAAAATCAGCTACCTCCTGTGCTCCCAGGTTCACCTAAGAACAATCATTATATACAAAATCATTTATATTTGTTTTTTATAGCTGTTTTCAGATGTCAAGATAGAAGATTTCTTTTGGTTTTATTAGCACCAGTTTCTTTCTTTCTTTTATTGTCTTAATTAATTGCCTTGAAATATGCTTCACCATGTCACAACATGCAGTCAGCATGCAGAATGTACATTTTTACGTCCAAGGAACGAACTCTCTATTTTCCTTTTTAAAAGCACTGTTATTTGAATCAAGGTAAATCAACAGCTTTTATCTGCATCTCTTGACTGCTATTTAAGAGGATTAGTGGCACTGGTGAGCTTTGTAAGAACAGCTAAGAGTAGCGGGATCAATTGCAACCCATAGTCTGAAATCAATGAAATGTGTCTCAGTAAAGCTGACTGATTCACAGGTCACTATAGACTGCATTATCCTGGCCTTACTCTGTTACAAGATTAGACCCAGAAATAATCATAAGTGAGAATCTTTCTGCTCTTTTGAGCACTCTTTACACTCCTGTTGCCATTTCTGCGGTAAAGAAACTTCAGAGACAGAGCAAGAGTGATACCACCATGCAAATAACGGATGCTTTATCCTTTAAGTCCTCTGCTGAGGGAGACAGACAAAGTATCATGTTAGCTCTGTCTGCAAAGAAGAGGTCAAAGAAAATTGACAAACTTAGGAGTGGTGTCACCTTATCTAGAAACAGAAAAGCACACATAGGGGGAAGAGAGAGAAGCTTTTGGATGGTGTTAAGTCAGTCATCTTAACTGTGTTGTATTTAATGACTTCAACTTTAGTTTGTGTTGTATTTAATGACTTCAACCCACTTGGGATCTCCCCATAGTGTTGCTGAGGGCTGTTTGTAGAAGCCCATGTGTAGTGGGTTTACGTGGCAAGGTTTGGTAGCAGGGGGCCATAGGGGTGGTTTCTGTGAGAAAGATCTAGAAGCCGCCCCATGTTTGGGAAGGGCCCCGTTGTTTTCCAGATCTGAGCCAATAAGCGATGTTGTTTTGCGCCTCTGTGAGAGCATATTTAAGACAGGGAAAAAAACGCTGCGCCACACAGCAGCCGGGAGAGTCAAGGGAGTGAGAAACAGCCTTGCAGGTGCCAAGGTCAGTGTAGAAGGAGGGGGAGAGGTGCTCCAGGCGCCGGAGCAGAAGTCCCCTGCGGCCTGTGGTGAGGACCATGGTGAAGCAGGATGTCCCCCTGCAGCCCATGGAGTACCACGGTGGAGCAGGGTTCCACGCTGCAGCCCGTGGAGGAGACCACGGTGGAGCAGGTGGCCCTGCACCGATGGAGGCTGCCGCCTGTGGAAGACCCCTGCCGGAGCAGATTCCAGGCCGGACCTGTAGCCCGTGGAGAGGAGACCACGCAGGAGCAGGTGATCTGGCAGAAGCTGCTGCCCGTAGGGGAGCCAGGTTGGAGCAGTTTTCTCCTGAGGGATGGACCCCGTGGTACGGACCCATATCTGGAGCAGTTCTGGAAGAGCTGCTGCCTGTGGGAAGCCCACGCCGGATCAGTTCGTCAAGGACTGCATCCCGTGGGTGGGACCCCACAGCACAGGGGACGAGAGTGACCGAGAAGGAGCGGCAGAGAAGAAGTGCTATAGACTGACCATAACCCCCATTTCCCCGTTCCCCTGCGCCGCTCGGGGGGAGGAGGTGGAAGAGGGTGGATGGGGGGGAGGTGCTTTTGGTTTCTTTCCTTTGTTTCTCACTTCTCTAGCTTGTTAGTAATGAGCAATAAATCTTACTATCTGTCTTCTTATGCTGAGTCTGGTTTGCCCGTTACACTAATTATTGCATGATTTTCTCGTCCTTATCTCAATCCTTGAGCCCCTTTCACATATTTTCTCCCCATTCCTCTTTGAGGAGGGGGAGTGAGAGAGCGGCTGTGGTGGAGCTCGGCTGCCCACTCGAGCAGAACCACGACACCATGTATCTGATGAGCTTTGCTATCAGTAACCATAGACCTGAATACCCTTCAGAAAATAAAGTAGACAAAGAAAGTTGCTATTATTGCTTTAATTTGCTGTGCAGTCTTTACTGTGAGGCTGCACGCCATTGGTTACTTCCATGAACTGGAAGTGTGCAGAGCAAAGCTCGTGCATGTGTGGAGTCCAGGCTCCAGGAGGACAGTGCCGGCAGGGTAAATTATACATCCTATGAGTCTTCTGATTTTGCAAAGGTTTAAGCAGGTGCTTTGCTCTGGCCACGTCATAGTGCAGCACTGCAGCAATAAATCCCAAGAGTGGGCTGGCAAGCCAACAAAATCATACACAGAAACGTGGTGAACAAGGGTGAGGAAAATCCAGGAAGAAGATAAAAAGGAAATATGGGTTTATAAAATGGTATGAAAACCTTGATGAAAGTTGTTTCCCTGGAAGGCATGCAAAATTACTGGTCGTTGCAGCTGGTGTCAAAAGGCACAAAGAGGTTTTGTGAGGGGGATTGTTCTAGTTTCACAAACCTCTGTGCTCTTTCAACAAGAAAAACTACTTTTGCTGGATACTCACAGCTGTCTGAAGGGAAAATTGTATCTTTACTTTTGGAGGGCTGAGCATCCATAAACACCCTTGTAGTCAATGAAGGCAGAAAAGATGGCAAGAATGTGGTTCTGTTACAGACTGTTCTGCTTAGTAATGTAATATCTATAATGCACTGGACTAAGTGTTATCAGGGTGACTGTGTTCATAAATAAAGGTAAAGAACAGTTGTTATTTTTTGTTTTTGTTGACATGTGTTAAAGCTCCTCCCCGAACTCCAATATTGCCAGCACTGCTTAATAAGCGCATTAGTCTAATGAATGTAAATTACTGCTGGACTGACACATTCTTTATGTAGAAAATAAAAAAAAAATAGAAATTGGAAGAAATATTCTGTTATCTAATATACAGAAATCCATAAAAGTAGCTATTAGCTTTGAAATGAGAGTAGAATGTGAAATTTATTAAATGAAAAAATACAACAACATTACTTTTATGTACCATGTATTCATTTCCACGGTTAAGGATTAGCACACATATTGTAATAAGAAGCTCTCAATATGGAATCAGAGACTGCCAGCATGGGTGCAATAAACTTTTCAGAATGGTTCATAAGATTATACTAATTAGGGATAATCTAATTTGAACAATTTTTATCTTCTCAAAAAGTAATATGATGTCACTCTATGGGAAGAGTCACTATCCAGGCTCCGGGGACATACTAAAAAAACCACACATGTTATCTGTAATATTAAAAATTATGGTTGATCCAGGAGACAGTCTTAGATCTACCCTTCTCCTCTCAAAAGATCCACCATATAGACTGTTAAGCCCCCATAATTATCTGCCCTACTTGTGACAAGCATGGGCTAATCAGTCTCTGAGGGAGTTTTCCTGCAGATCATTGAGAAGTGTGTGTATGCCTCACATTGCTTATCAAGCTATTTTGTACGCAGTATCACATAAGAGCTGACAAAAGTTCATTATCCTTATCTGGACTAGAATGACTCCAAATTAAGGAAAAAGAGATATGCTTTTTTTTTTCTTTTATATCTTTCCTTTTTTATTTTTGTAATAAACAAACAAACAAACAAAAATATATCTAGCTTACATTACAACAAAGAAGATCTCTGCTAAGGAAAAAACAAGCTAGGTTCTAGCTGACTTTAATCCCATATTAAAAGATTAGAAAAAACATCTGAAGAAATCAGAGATAGTCTAATTGAGGTTCTCGCCTTTAATCCTGTGAGTAGACTCCCCCTTGGATACCAAGATCTGTCAGTGCATAGTCTTGGGAATTCTCCAAGGAAAAAATAAACCATGAGAAATGGACATACATGTTATCTCACATTTAAAAAGAGATAGAAAAAAAAAAAGTCTCATAGCAATATCAAAACATTCTTTCCTAAGAAAGAGAAAAAAATAAGGTATAATGTAAAATGAAAACAAAGAAGCAGATTAGAAGAACTACAGAACCACAGTTATTTTGGAAGTTCTTTGATAATGCCTACAAATGTAACCTGAAAGCACATCAACTGGCTTGCTTCTGTTTTCCCCATTTAGACTAAACTGTCATTTGTATGAGTGTATTTCCTTTTCACTAGTATATGTATTTTCATTAGGCTATCTGAAATGTAAGTCTATTAGTGTTAAAATTATATTTTTTGAACAATATTTAAAATAAATGATAGAATAACCAGTGCGTACAGGAAAAACAGATGGTAGATATATATTTTTCATTCAAATTTTTCTGACAAAGGGCAAAAGATTGTATAAAAATTATGATTCATACAAATTCCCTGTAACTTGAAAGCCCCGCTTTCTAATATTAAAAACTACTAAAAAGAAGGCACACTTCATAATGATGAAAATGAAAACCAATAAAATTAAGCTGAGATACTGTCAGTCACTAAAGCTGCACCAGTCTGAAAGGGAGTGACTACTATGGCAATCTATCCATTTGACTGTAAGCATACCATTTACAGACTAGAACTGGAATTCTAACACTTGCATAACATGATCCTGTTTAACTGCCCATTGCTTTTAAAAACATTCTTCATTGCAAAAAAAAAAAAATATATATATATATATTTATATTTGTTGATCCCTAGCAGCAGGGTTAAACACATTTTTCTACATGGCTATTATGTAGTGGATACATGGAGATGAATTGTGTGATGATAAATAGTTATTCAATATTTTGAGAAACCCAAGAATTTTTTTTTGTGACAGGTCAGATATAACGGCAGTGTCCTAATTTGACCAAAGATGAAAGAATAATATTTTAGGATTATGCTTTCATGCTGTATATATGTGTAAAAACAAAGAGAAAAGAAGTAGAGTAAAACATGAAGAAAAAAAAAAAAGCAAACTAAACAAAAAACTCATTAAAAAAAGGACTCATCAGAAGGTATTTCAGTATAAAAAATCAAGGTAACATTACAAGCAATAAATATAAAAGAAGTTCAGAACAGTTGTTTTTATTGCCTGGAAAATTACTGTGATTCACGTTTCTAAATTATGTAAAGATATATAGATAATGGAAATATGAACTCTATAAACATAAATGCGTTTTGTCTTCCATTCAACATATTCTATACTAATATATGGCAGGGTTAAATCACTGCATGTTCAGAAAATTTTCTTTTATTTCCCCTATAAATTAATTCAAGATGTGAGAATGTCATTCTGAAAATTTTAATACGCAACTTAATATTTTATTAACAATGTTTAAGGAAAAGATTCATATGTTTCACTTATCTTGTTATAAGGCACTACAAAATGTGGTAGGAATCAGTGTAAGACAGCAATTCCTATAGCTTGGCATAAAGACTATGAAGAAATTAAAACAGTCTAATGCTCTTAGTATTTCAAAATTTATGACAGCAGTGGGAAAAATAAATAAATAAATAAGCCACCTAAAAGTGCCTGATCCAACGTGTCTGGCATTGGCAGGCTTTGCTGTTTTAAAGGAGAGCTTTGTCTGTGTGAGATGTATAAGAAGTGACATTGCAGAGTACAAGAACAGCAGAGTCCCAACCCCAGGTCTCTGGGAACCTTGTGGATAGGCTGAACACCTTAAAATGACATTGAATTAAACAGGAATGGAAGGTACTGAACATGCATTGAATTCAACAGTAGTTGAGTTTCTCAGCACTTTGACAGATCAAGACCCCAATTTTTATTTTGTCTTTCATAACAAACAATGCCTCAAGGCAAATACATATGGGAAGAATTTTGCATACAGTTAATTGTTCACTAGACATAAAAATAACTCCTTATTTTTAATGAGACCCAGACACACACTGACCCAGTCATTTTATTCTCTGGTGTGGACTTCTTGGCAGTTATCAACAGTATGAACTGATTGGGAGTAAGATTTGTTTTCATCTCAGGGTAGTGGTGAATTTCATGAGAACTAAACCCATGTGGGACTGTGTGAATTCTGCAAGGGGAGCAGGAAGGAACATTGCACCTTGCTGACTGAAGCAGATAATATGAATTTTACTATAATTTCTTCCCATAAGTTGTATTAAAGGCAGCCAAGACTTCCATATTTTCTTACAAATATCGACATAAATAAGGAGTAAAAAGAAGAGGAACAATTTATTTGATGTGAGGGATTTCATTTGTTAGCATTTGATCAAAGAGTTGTATAACAGTTTGGTAAGATATACAGTGCCAAAGCAATGGACATATTTAATCATAGTACTGAATAGCATGCATATTCAGAAATATTATTGCATTGGTAGGAATAAATTTTTTGAAAAAAATCTTAAAGATAGGTGCAGAAAGCCAACAAATTAATAATGAGCCCATATTTTGTTTGGAAAATTTGATAGCCTATTAAAACTGCTTGCTTCACTGTGGTCTATTATCTGAAATGCTCTCTGCAATGATACATAAGACCAGTGACTTTAAATTAATATAAGGTAGTTGGGATGAAAATTCTCTGTGCACAGTATAATTCTAGTAAATGACAAAATAATTAAATAATGTATGCAACAGACTCCAAAGGCAGATGCTTATGGTAATATAACACATGATAATATTGAATGCTATGTGAAGAAGAGAAAAGACCAGCTTCTGCTCTAAGATGTCTGCATTTGTTGCTTCTATTGAAATGTCATCTATCAAGGCACATAATTTAATCTGTATGTGGTAGAAGCATGACTCCAAGGTAGCTAGCAATGTGACCATTCATTGCTAATGGAGGGGAAAAAGATTTCCCATTCTGTTAAAATGAGTAGTCCAGTTTTGCATTTCCTCATCCATTGAGTCGGAGACTTTATAGCTTTATTTACTGAAGAACTGTTACTTAAGGACTGCTTTTTTTTTTTTTTTTTTTTTTTTCCATATAATTAGGACATTTGTTTATTTTGAGCATGACTTTTGATAGTGGAACATGTTAAGATTTAAGCATCATGTCAGTAATTTATCCAGATGAGATTTCAAAAGCTTACTCATTTCTGTAAGGTGAAATTTTGCTTTCCAACGATTAAGGATAATGCAGGTAGAAAGTAGACACATTGGCTTGAATGCATCTCTGAGGTACTTTTTTGTTTGTTTGTTTCTTAGTTTTTGTATAGCTTGCATTTTTTTTTTTTTATGTGGTGCTGAATGACAAACATTTAAGGTAAGAACTTGTAACTTAAGAACTTGTAAAGAAAATGGATGTCTGATCCTCCATTAACCTATATTTATGTTTATAAAATTTATATTTTCACATATATGTGCAGATCTATGTGCTTGGAGGTATGCTATTTATGTTTCTTTTTAATATAATATATTCTCTTAAATATATGCACACAAAGAAAAATCTGAGTTCAATTAACTGATGTCTAAAGCTTTTCCCTTCAAATGATCTGTTCTTTCCTTTCAAATGAACATCTACTGTTAGAGAAGATTAATTGATTAACCTACTTCACCTCCCTTTGCCATCTTCCTTTACCCCTTAAATTAATTTTGGATATTATTCTGACTCATAGGCCTTTAGTCATTCCAGGTATGTATCTAACCAGTTAGCATTCATGCATGTTAAAAGAGGAAATGCAACACAGTCACTCACGTCCATCAAGACTACCTTAAATTACCCCTAGTTGTTCTAAATTGCTTCCTGTGAGTAGAATCTAGCCCTTCCATAATACTAATACATTTTGTTATCCAAGTTTTATTTCATGGAAAAGATTTAAATCTAGTGAAAATAAAAGGAGAGAAGAACACTCAAAAATTGTCCTCTTTATTTAGTAAGAAGTTACCAATAGGTTTTTCTTATGTCACAGCCTGAAAGTCAGAAAATGATTTTGCTCTCCAGTGATGCAATTTCTGGAGATCTGATGCACTCTTTCCATTTGGCTCAGATCCTGTATTTTTTTTTTTTTTTTTTGTCAAGTAGTAGATGGAAGTTTATGGTGGGGAAAAAAAAAAAAAAAAGAGAGAAAAAAGAAAACCTCGTCAGATACCTTTGTTAAATATTTTATAAAGATGCCAGTGTTATCAGCCTGTTTTCTTTCGTCTCCAAATTAAAAAAAAATTAAATGTGGATCTCTTAAAGAGATACCTCCAGATAGAAGGAAGATGTTAAATATGGTCTTTAACTAAATTATTTTCACATATTTTAGAGATTTTGAGTGATGTTATTTCTGAAGCTCTTAGTATTTAGGACAAAGTGGACCTGTAATTTTGAATTTGGGTTACTCCTATTGTGACAAGTACACAAATAAAACTTTATGCACATTTGCTTGCTCTGTTTTAATTTATAAGGGGCAGACATATTAAAGCTAGCTGTAAAAGCTGTAACTCCTGAGATTTTTCAGCTTATGCTCCAGAAGTAGGTCTATCTTTCAGGCTCTGGCCTTGCTGATCTTTTACCACAGATAACCCTGTGATCTGGCTCCTCTTACCGTAACTACCAGTAATTTATAAGGGGGAAGTGAGCATTTGATCCTAAGAGTGTTTTTCAGTGATGAGTCTCCATTGAAATTCCATTTATTCTCAATTGCCTCGCACATTTACAGCAAAGCTCCAGCAGAATGGGGCTAAGCAGGACATTTATTCGTGCAGCCCTATGGCCAAAACCATCTATGAGAGGATTGACTGAAGATGGCATGAACAAGAATACTCAAAGAGGTCTGAACATTGTGCGAACCAGCTGTTCCTGCCAGCTTCTCGTGACAGCTCATAGTCTAGGTTTTGCATCATGGGCATAGCCCCAGAATGGGAGAACTCAGCAGATGAGGACTAGTAGAAATGCAACTTCTTTTTTTCTCTCTGAAGAAAAATAAAAATAAAAATCAATATTATGTTTTTTTCTTCTTTGGCTTTAGTGCCCCGGTTCAGAGTTAGGCATACTAATTCATGCACTTCAAAATCTTCTGAAGTTTTCTTCACATACCTTCCCAAAAGATGAACTTTTACCTACTGCTATGCTGCCTGAAATGATTCCATATTCTGAAATGTTAAAGTGCATCCAGAAAATTTTTAGTGAGCAAAAAGTTAAGGGTTGTTAGAGAGAGGAGGGGGTTGAGTTTTGCTAACACATGACTTTACTTTTTATTTTTGTGGCCTTTTATACGGCATTGCAACATCTAAACTGTAATACATGCACATGCATTGTTCAATGCATCATGTGCCAAATGTATTGTTCGGTAAATTGTTCATGCTGTATCTTTCAATTTTATTTTATAGAAAGAAAAATCAGGAAAATAGTTTATTGTAATTTTCATGTTGGTTCTGTTCCTGTATTGCTGGGATGTCTTTCTGGTCTTGAAGAAAACAGGCTCAAGATCCTTAAAATTTAAATTCCTTCTGAAATAAAAATAAATAAATGGGGTTTCCTTGAATGAATGTGACTTACATATGTAAATTGAACTTCCTTTGACATCCTGACCAGATTGCCGACTTCATATTTTGTTTAACTGATGTCTATTCTATATTGCCTTTTTGTCCATTAGATATTTACTGAAGGGTTTGATTCCTTTGCCATTCATATTTTTAATCATTTAAATTTTATTGCTCTCATTTTAACAGAATTTTCTTCTGTCAGAATGAAACAAATATGCACTTTAGCAAGTTTATCAATTTAATTGTTTACATGATAGGTGTTCTTTTTAGGAAATTATATACATAATAAATTTAATGAAATAAAACATGCCATGAAGCAAACAAGTTTGTTTTGTTTCATTCTTTACACAAACAGCATTTAACATCCTGTGAATATTCCTTTTTCTTGCATATTTGTAAACTATTTTTCATGTAAGTAAATTACTTGATAGCTGTAACCATAATACTTGCAAAAATATTCCATAATCTCAATACTAAACAATTAAAATAAAAGTGATATTCTTTGGAAAATTGATGTCCCTAAAGATGAAAAAGGAATGTTAAATTTAATATGGTTCTGTTTACAATGTTGAGATAGCATTGCCTCGCTGGGTTTAGGACACCACACCAGAATTGTGTAAAGCTAAATTTTACATTTGTAGTTCATGGACATTGGAGGATGCACATTGGAGGACACACATTGGATGCATGACCAAGTTCACAGAAATATCCTGACGACCTGTGCAACTGTCAGTGCTCATAAGAGTCTTTTCAAGAGTTCTGTGACTGATGTGCTAAAAATTATGCAGCATTTTTCAGAAATGTGGGGAAGTAAGAAAAGTGTATAACAGGCTGCTTCTTTTAAAGTATCTTTCACCTTTCTCTGTCTTTACACATCAGGAATTTATCTTTCAGTGTCAGGCAAGGGTTATCCTTTCCCGTATCATACTAAGTTTCTTTTCATTAGTCCTCTCCCAATTTTTCATCCTGAAAGGACAAGTTACTGCCACAAAGCCTGGCTTATTTATTTAGAATCCCCTACTGTGCTTGCTTAGACAAGAACATCTTGGTGATCAGTGGTCTGGTTAAGTTTCACAATTTACATAGAGGCATAAGACTACCATGCATGCCAAATGACCTTAAACTTTATAAAGAAAATGTGAACAATAATGCAAAAAGAGAGTAGAGTAGAGTAGAGTAGAGTAGAGTAGAGTAGAGTAGAGAAGAGAAGAGAAGAGAAGAGAAGAGAAGAGAAGAGAAGAGAAGAGAAGAGAAGAGAAGAGAAGAGAAGAGAAGAGAAGAGAAGAGAAGAGAAGAGAAGAGAAGAGAGAAAAGAAAAGAAAAGAAAAGAAAAGAAAAGAAAAGAAAAGAAAAGAAAAGAAAAGAAAAGAAAAGAAAAGAAAAGAAAAGAAAAGAAAAGAAAAGAAAAGAAAAGAAAAGAAAAAAGAAAAGAAAAGAAAAGAACTTTTCCCTTCTTCTAGTGAAGATCTCTTCCTTTTATCTCCTAAACCGGATTGTTTAATGAATACCTTATTGCAGATAAGGAAAAATTTGAATCTCAAGCCATAGTGCCTTTTTAAGGCATGCACATGTATGATGTGCCATACAGTATACCCAATTTACATTGTTCTCTCCTTCTAGTTTTGCAAGTTTTCACACCATGGAGTTTCTACATTCATGGCACTCAAATGTGGTATCTACACTTTTTATTTGCTTATACTCTGGTGAGCTTTTGCTCTTTCATTAGATCTTTCATTATATCATCTTTAGCTTTCCCATCAAACTGAAGCTTTTTGGTTTCATCTTGATGGCTCTGAACATTGATTTGATTGCTTATCTCATGTCGCTTCTTCCTAACATGCTTCCCACTCCCCAGACTGATGCAGAAACTTTCGAGCTTCCCTCCAACTTCCCATGTGTTTGAAATCCTTGTTTATGCTCTTTCTTTCCTACTAGTTCCTTTTACTCACAACAACTCCTGTCTCTATTAGATCCATACTTTCTTTCTTTTTTTTTTTTTTTTTTTTCAAAACATGAAGAAAACTATGAAAACTAATTAAGTACTTATGCTATCACAGATTTGGAACAGTAAAGTATCTATCTGATCTAAATTATCACATTCCTGACATTGTGACTTTGGGTAGGAACATGTCACCAGGAGACAACTAAAATAATTCTGATGAATTGCATACTAGAAATGTCTGTTTCACTGCTATGGGTATAAAAGGGAACCTACGGTAACATACAGATGTTTATCCTATAGACACCAAATTTGTAGAGTCCACTATACATATTAACATTTTAATTAAGCACTGTACTACATAGGAAATAACTGCAAATATTAATACATAATGATACTTGCTAAGTTTCTGATATTATATATAAGGTAATATTGATTTTTTGAAGTTGGATATAAACCAATAAATATTTTCATAAAAAGAGGGGAAAGTTTAGCTTTTCTCTCTCATATATCTACGCTGTGCTAGAGGGGTTTGGTATTTCTTTTATTCTCTCAGTTGAGAGACAGAGATGAAGATAGATATGAGCAAGCCTGATGTAAATAAGGGGTCAGTTATGTCCGCATTCTTAATTTGATACTTAAAATAATTTTCTGAGTGGTGTAATCTTCTAAATAATTGAGTATTTTCAATAATCTTTATGGTCTTCTGTATTACTCTTATTAACATTTCTACCATTTTAATGTCTGGGGGCACATCATGGACAAGCATTCCTTTATATATTCTTTATCCTACAAAATAACAGTGAAAAAAATCTGGACTCTACAAAAATTTTACAGTTTTAATACACAGCAAAAGATAACTAGAAAGGACACCCAGCTAGTCACAAAAGACAAGGAAATATAACATTGCTTAGAAAAGGCTTATGTTACAAATCAGTAAAGCTGGTTTCGTGTCAGCCAAAATTCTAGCTTGTATGAAGTTCTGAAATATTTTATTTATGAAGTAGTGATATTGTTCAGGAATCAGTTTAATTGTGATTTTAAATAAAATATTTTCTTACAGGTCTAATAAAACTGGTCAGTAGAGCTGTATCCAATTCTTTAAATTTCAGGTTTATTAGTTTATGCCATTGAAGTTACAGGCTCAGTGTAAAAAAAAAAAAAAAAAAATTATGAACTAAAATTCATCACTAAGTTAGACTTATTTAGACTAACTGATGATAGATGAGAGATGACAAAAATCTAAATTGAAAGTATTCTTAAAATGAGAGTTTAGCTAACTGGATACACTGAAATTAATTGTGTATTAAAATGAAAAACAGAAACAACTTTTACAATAAAAATCTCAACTAATGAGTTCTAATTTACATTAGAATATCTGTTTCATTGACTAACATTTGATCAATCTTAATGCATTTAAATCACAGCTTTGTCTCAGTCCCCAGCTACTGTTTGGATGTCAGGCTTGTTATGTTCAGCAGTGACACAAGCCTTAAGTCTTAAAACTATATCCTAAAATGGAATGTGACACTTCAGAGCTGAATGCTGCATTGCCTAATCTTCAGTTGTCTAGCCCTTAGATACAATTTAAACACCTAAATTAGGTGCAGTTTCTTTAAACAATGCATAGGAAAAATACCTTACAATGGGCTTTAAGACCATTAGTACACTTTGAGAACTTGTCTTGAATCTAACACTATGCATGTGAATAAGAACTATAGCTTCCAAGTTTGAACATTGAAGTAACTACTATATAACAAAACTGGAAAACCAATCCAATTACAGATCTCTCCTAGACAGTCCTTGATATAAATATCAATGAAGAGATATTTTCCATGTACATTTTGGGTTTAGGATCACCAAGTACAGATTAGTCTATCAGGGGTCACACATTTTGCTTTTCTCTGTTGGATCAGAGGCACCCCTTAATGTGTTCATGGGGAGCAGAGAGAAGACAATGGGTAAAGCTTTGTCTCTGTCATGGTTTTGACTGGGACAGAGTTAATTTTCTTCACAGAGGATGACACAATGCTGTGCTTTGGATTTTTGATGAAAATCATGGTAATAAAACACTGATGGTTTTAGTTGTTGCAGAGCAGTGTTTGTACAGAGCCAACTTTTCTACTTCTCCTGCTGCACTGCCAGTGAGGAGGCTGGGAGTGCACCAGGAGTTGGGAGGGGACACAACAAGGACTGCTGGCCCAGACTGACCAAAGGGCTATCTCATACTATATGGTGTCATGATCAGCAATAAAAGCTGGAGTAAAGAGGAGGGGAGGGGATGCTTGGAGTGATGGAATTTTTCTTCCCAGGAAACAGTTAGGTGGGGTGAGCCCTGATTTCCTGGAAGTGGCTGAACACCTGCCTGCTGATGGGAAACAGAGAATGAATTCCTTGTTTGTCTTTGTTTGCACATGCAGCTTTTGCTTTACCCAGTAAACTGTTTTTATCTCAGCCCCCGAGTTCTCTCACTTCTACCTTTCCATTTCTCTCTCCCATCCCACCTAGGGAGCGTGATAAAGCAGCTGTGTGGTACTTAGCTGCTTGCCAGGGTTAAACCACAACAATCTCCTATTTAGGACATCCAGCTGTTGAATCCTAGATCTTTATCACTACTCTTTTAGTTTAGGTTATAAAGATCTTATATAATCTCTCCAGACATACTTTTGGATGCATGTATATATGTACACAAAGTGCTAATAATTATAGTCTGCTTTGACTATTCCATATAAAGTTTAGTTTAGGTGACCCTTGCAAGTTGGCCCGGAATTTTCATTGCTGTATGAAACAAAAATACTCTTCTTTCAAGGCAAACTGCAGGGCAGTCTGTATGCTTCAGTTTTTGTTTTTGTTTTTGTTTTTTCTGGAACTGGGAATTGTTCTTAAAAAAAATTTGTTTTGTTTCATAGCCAGTTTGGTGTGTGGTACTGTTGTAAAATCACCCCTGAAGCTTTGCTTCAGTCTGCTGCAGTCATAAACCAGCTTCCTGCACATAGCTGAGAAATTTTCCTGAGGGAGAAACAGGGCTGAAAAATGGGGTAAGGTTGAGGGTTATAACCATGCTGTAGTTTAAGGTTTGTTTTATGGTCAGATGTAAATGCAAATGCTTGACCCATTTGAGCAGAGTTCTGAAGACCATCACTTTAGTTTATCAAATTCCTCCAATTAGTCATTGTCCTTTAATTATCATTACTATTTTACTCACTGTTTTTAAAACTCCAAAGGATTAGTATAGAAATCTCTCTCTTTTTATTTTATTCTGTTTATCCCTTAAGTGTGATTCTCATCTCAGTTCAATTGCTTTTGAATGTATGAACGTAATGATGTTAGTTGGAGCAACTTAAATGTGAGCAAGGAGACAGACTGTATCTTTTTGTACAACATTGTTAAAAGAATTTCATTGACCCTCAAGATTGCAAATTGTGAACACCTGGCCTGCAAATGGAGTTCAAACCTCAGAATTAAGAGCCTAACCTCTCTGTACTCTGCATAAGGACAGTTAAGCCCCTCAGAAAAGTAATCCCACATGTCGAATTGAAGGCTATTACCTTATAAAAAGTACTGAGGAATAGGTTCTCTCTGGTAGCCTGCCCATTTCCCAAGTTTATGACCTGTATCCAGACAGCAAAACAAGTACTTCTTGACTTTATGCAAAATCTTCTCCCAAATATAGTTTATGCTCATTTTACAGATCATTAAGCTGATTTCCTCATTTCAAAGTGCAGTTGTGGTATGCTTCATCTCTGTAGCTAATTCTTCAGGCTGTAAAAGACATAACCCTCTTTCCATCCACATCTTCTGTCTCCCATGAGCTCCTGGCTCTTACTGAAGCTGGACCACATTAAAGTGAGGAAAGCAAGGTTCACAAGGCCATGAGGAGCACAAGCAAGGAGGTGGTCTCTGTAAACTACTGAGTATAGCTTTCATAGTGCAACATTATCCTGAAAATTGCTGTCCCTGAAGAACTACAAATCATTCCTTTTCTTCCTTCTCTCATATTTTAAAAGAAAAGTAACAATGACTACATTTTATGTGGAAAGTCCAATCCTATCAGTTTGTGTTATGGTGATAGATTCTGTTTTAAGCACCTCCTTGAATCTGGTCTTAACTGTAGTAAAACAGGTATTTTTCACGGGAAGAAATGACAAATATGTCAAAAGTACCAGTCCACTTTTTGAAATTATATTTCCATACAGTAGACTAGAAGTGATAAGCAGCAGGGGCAGCAACATCATATTGTTTCTTTGTTGCTTTGTATGGCAGTATTTTCCTCTGATCTTACTGCAAGGATGGTTTATTAGCAATGATACTTGTACCAATATTAATAAAGTATTTCCATAATGTCAATCAAAGAATTCCAAGTAATCTCTCTTCTTAGCTGCACTCCCTGTGGGTGTTATCTTATTTTCACATCAATGTAACTACAGAGCGGTTATTTATATACATAGCAAGTTAACACTCATATGTTAAGAGTCAGACATTTGAATAGATTCAACCATACAAAGGCCTGGATAAGAAATACACTGGTGCTCTTCGACGATGTTCTCATTTTACTCCATGAGATAGTTCACTGAAAGTTAGTGCAATTGCACAATACTTGTAAAAAAATAACAATGTCTTTGTCAAAAAAAAATAAAATTACTTTTCACAAGGGACCAAATCTAAGGAAACACCAAAGTAAGTGATATGAGATTATGAATAAGCAGATGCATCATTGGCTTTATAATAATGTCTTCTAAAGTCAAGAGATCTCATTGCATCAGTGATAAATATAACTTTTTTTTTTTTTTTTTTTTTTAGATTTGTATTCACCTAATTCATTGATCTATAAATTATTGCCCTAAGGAAAAAAAAATAATTAAAAAAAAAATGATAATGAGCATTTTTATGTGATCTCTGATTACAAGCAACTTGAGAACTTGGAAAACTGCAATTGCAGTTGTGAGAACAGTTTTTTTTATCATATGGGTTCTTAGCACTTTGTAGTATTCTCTCATGAGTGACTTAGTTGTGCTAACTCCTCTGTATACCAGCAATGAAGGAATGAGGACAATGAAAACTGAGTTACCTTTGACACATTTAGGCAAAAAGGCTTGTGTTTAAGTAGCAAGCCTTTCAACTTCTGAGATCAGAAGGGTCTAGGCAGCCTAAATGAATGGTGTGGACAGACTGGTGGATGTTTGCATTGTTGTGATTCCACTGGCCCAGGTGTATGGTCTTTGAGGTCTTAGAAAAGAGAAAGCTTGTTATTTGAGCCACTCTCTTGTACTGAAACCTTTCTGTGAATGGGATTATAATGCAACTGAAGTGACTTTTTTCCAGTAAGAAGCTTCCAGGAGACACATTTCCAGGATGCTGTCCGTCTCTATTACCTGGACGCATGGCAATTTGAAGGCTCTTTTACAGATATTACTTGCAAATATCAACTGCTGTGACATTTGGTTGCTACAGCATTGAACTGGATTTAATAGTCTTTCGTCAAACAGACAAGATATGTATGGAGTCCAAAAACCAAAACTAAACTGGGATACTAATTGTCCTGTGTGAGTACAGTTACTGTGGTGGAAATGGAAGTGGATAAACAAGGAATTCATAGTTCAACTATAGTAAAATTATAGTCTTCCTTAATTTCCTTCCAATGTTTTGCTTGTTGCCTTTTTGCACTGCTACCAGACTTCTTTATTTGTGTTGATGTTAATTAACATGACCTCCTAAATAATCAACCTATCATTGTTAAAATAAGAAGGTTGCACACAGAAAGAGATGTTGTATACAGGTGAGGACTAAGCAGAAAATGTTGTAGCAATTTGCTGAACACGGAGGCTTATTGAGGATGCAGTCCTGAATAATACACACTAGCTTTGCTCTTCCCCCTTTAGTGTGTGTAGAGAAGCCATGAATCATTCATGGTCTCCCAGCTGAGCGGGGCTTCAAAGGGGCTGGTTGTGATTGGGTGTCCTGGGTGAATTGCCGCGCTGCAGAAACGCCTGCACCCCCAGCACTGGAGGGGTGAGGAAGCACTTTCATCTGGGCCTCCAAAGTGTTTCGGGTCACAGTTCACCAGGAGATAACGATGTAGATGTACATTCAGAATTAGCTGCAGAGATACCTGTGTAGCGCGGTGTGGAAAAGTGAGCCAGTTAGATCCCTAGTGGATGCTGTGAATCAATTACTGTATTCTGAATACAAGGTTGGCTGCAGGGGATAAACAGATGTCAGAGAATTTTTCCCTAATAAGACCATAGTAATAGAAGAGCACTGTCAGCTTCGTTTTACATTAAAAATCTCATTTCCTCTTTATATGACCAATTTTATTAGGCCTCTAAACAAAGATATTTTATGTAACTGATAGCTGTATAATGAGAATAGTATCATTAGATTTCTTTTTTTCTTTCCTTTTTTTTTTTTTTTTTTTTTTTTTTTAACAAAGACTGAAAGAAACCGTAGAAATGAATCTAAGAAAAGTTGTAAAGAATGTGTATAATTTAGAAAGCTGGATGACCATTTCTTTTCCTTTCCAATGAAATTACTGAATGGCTTACAGCTTCCTTTCATGCTGAATCACAATCACCTACACTCCAGAGCAAAATATTCTTTGAACAAAAGTTGATGCTCTGTTCTGCCTCTGCACTTTCTGCATATTTTGCCAGATTCTCAGATTCTTGTATACACAGCTGTGGTCAGAAACAAGAAAGAGCTCAGTTTTAGTTAATGAAGCTTCCAACAGATCACACACTTGCAGGCAGCACCATATGCTCTCTATTTTTCATAACCTCACAAATATCAAAATATCAGGATATAGGAACACTGTGTCCTTCTGTGTGTTTTGAGAATAGAAGTGATGAACAGTTAGAGATAACCCTATATCTGTTATCACACTCTCTCAAACAGAACAGGATTTCAATATTTATAGCAAATAATTTGCAAAAACTGAAACAATGGATTAAGAGGATACCTTTGGATACATTATGTTCATAAATTGTTCACATGGACTATGTGCGAAGTGTTTTTCCTTTTTGAAGGTAAATAAGAGCTGATGCTGAGATTTTTAAATTCATGCTATTGCCACGAAGACAGCGTAGTTCCCTGGAAATCAGAACAAAAACTGGCTTTAAACATTGGCTTACAATAAATGCATTTTAGCATACTGTTTAAACTCACAAGTGTATCTCAAATGAAACCTTAATTCTGAACACTTCACAATAAAGAAAACAAAAGAGACTTGTGTAGAATATTCAGAACATTTTTGACAAACAAGTCAAAATTCTGAGAACCTCTATGAAGTCATGTTCATACACAGCACATACTCATTGAATTCAATTCATCAGGGTTTAGGTAATAAGGTATAACCTAAGGTTTTGTTCACTGAAAATAGTTAAAGGAACTCAGGCAAATACATGATCTAAATCCCCATTGCTGAGCTATCAAAAACTGGCTTTTGCTCTCACCTCAGCTCTGACATATACATGGCAAATAAAATTCAGAAGTATGTCTCTTGAGAAAACCACATATTGATAATGTGTCCCTGTGCAGGTGGTAACACAGTGTTTGAGTCCATAACCCCTCCACATCAAGACCTGAGTTGTTCTCTAATTTCTGCATTCCTGGGATTTGTCTTCTTTGGAAACTTGGAAACAGCAGCAGCTATAATGGTATTAAAACTTCTTCTCAAAACTAGGTTGTCCCTAGGGTTTTTTTCCAAGACGAGCTCTGCCCTAACTCCTAATCATTGTGCCAGCACATCTCTGAGTGTGAGGACTGGAAGCCTTCCAGAGCCACCACTGGGCTACATTTGCCATCATCCTTCTGACACACAACATCATTCCCCATGATGCAAGATTCACAAGGTGCAGAGGGAAGGCAGCAGGCAGAAACTTCTTTCAGTGTCACATTTTTTCTCAATTTCTTTAAGGAAAGATATGCAATATTAGTAACCTTAAGACATAATCTAAACTGACACATTATCTAGCACTGTTTTTATTCTGTAAATTACTATTTGCGTGTTACAACTCAGTGATGGGAAAGAAGTTAACCCTTCTCTTACCTTTTGAAACCATTCCATTAACATATCTTTAAGGGAAAGATCTGTTGTTTCTCTCCATTTGAGACAAAAAGGACAGCTCTATGTTCACATTCGGGTTTTGCCTTTAAGAAGAGCTATGGTGTTTTTTGATGAGGTGGCGTAAACTTAGGCATCCCAGATACTGAAGACATCCATAAAGTATGGAACTGCCATGGCCAAGTGGTTGAGGTATTTTAAAAAGAATTTTGTGATCCACATCAAAACTGTGGATGAGGAAATATGCTAAGTAGCTGCATAAATTTTCTAGATAAAAAGGCTGATGTCTGTATAGTCACTAGTCTCACTTGAGTTTGAAATCCTAGCTTTTCACATATCCCAACCTCTAAAATATTTGTAGGAATTTCATTGTCAGAATTCCACTGTGATTACAGAAATCCAAACAATACCAGGAACTCCAAACTTTATTGCAATCATAAAGTGATTAAAAAGCAGTGACACCTTAGTCAGTGTGTGCTCACGTTGAGCTTAGCTATTTTAAGCTTGCTCAATTTCAGTCCCTTTTCCACTAAGGGTCCATTACAAAGGAAAGGAAAGGAAAGGAAAGGAAAGGAAAGGAAAGGAAAGGAAAGGAAAGGAAAGGAAAGGAAAGGAAAGGAAAGGAAAGGAAAGGAAAGGAAAGGAAAGGAAAGGAAAGGAAAGGAAAGGAAAGGAAAGGAAAGGAAAGGAAAGGAAAGGAAAGGAAAGGAAAGGAAAGGAAAGGAAAGGAAAGGAAAGGAAAAAAGCCTAAATATTTTGCAAATTTGTAAAAATCACCTTCTAATTTAATAGTATTGTGCTGAATAATAATAGTCATAGACTGAACAGAAACTCCAGAATTTCCGGTATTCAGTACTAGGGCCATGGCTCTGTTGGAGCGTTGTCTCTCACTAGTGACAACTTGCCCAATAATATCATCAGCCCAGGGGTGTCCAGTGTACAATACTGCTTAGAACAGTTAAATAAATAAATAAATAAATAAATCACAAAGGAAGCAAATAAGCACAATAAGGTGTAAGCTTCAGGGGCACTCATATTCAAAGGAGATTATGAGAATGAAAGCTCTACGCATTTCTGAATAGTGGTTTCTGAAGTATTAGGCTCACTTGCCTTTAGTTCTTCTTCAGTACTGTTCTGCACTGAGGAGGTACTGATTCTTTTGGGATCTTTTGGGATATGTGCCATAAGAACAAGTATCTGTATGCCACAGATACTCAAATCTGGTTAACAGGTTTAATAAAAGTAGTAGAAAATGTAATAGCAATCTTTCCAACACTGGAAATTCCTGGTGATGCAGCATCATATGAGCATCTTTACACCAATTAAAGGACATTGTACGAACCGTATCTGGTGATATTCAACAGCTTCACTTTTTCTCTTATCTTTATAACATTATTTTGAGCAAGCAAAGCCTTAATCTTTTTTTCTGCATAATACTAAACTTTCTAGATGGTTTGCTAAGTGTTGCAGTCAAACACGTCCATAGCAATGGGCTCTCATGTACACTGGCAGTATGTACAAGTGGCATACTGTTAACATAAGTTAAAGGCAACACATGCAAATACCATAGTCTGTGCTCAGGTTATAAAGTAATCACTCATGTTAAAACATACAGGTGTCTACAATAAAGGACTATGGCTAAACTCTACTGAGCTTCTGCGTGAAATCACTGTCTTCCTATTACAGCGTTTTCTGCCATGGCCCACTACAAATGCTTTTCTCAAAGCGTCTCATGGACTTTTTTCATATTCTAGTGAATAAGGAGATGAGGGGAAAAAGGCAAAAGAGGGCAACTAAAAGAATCTGGCAGAATCTATTTATAGGATAAATATAATGGAAAGGTGATAGCCTAGACTCCACGGGGTGTGATATACATGGTTACATAGCATATCAGAAAGCAAAGACACAGTACACAAGGTGTGGAGAAAAGAATGAATGCAGGAAACTGTTTCCCTTTAGGGCTGAGACTGAGTGAACTTTCTGTGTTGTAAACCTAGAATACTGTCCACTGACCTATGAGTTTTTTATACATGCCGTCTTCATAGTTTAGCTGTGAAGATCTAACGACACAAGAATAGAAAAATACATAGGAAGAAGTTATATCTTTTATTTATTAGAACTGCTAGAATAAGAAAAATATATATGTTTTTGAGTACACATGCATTTTCTGAAGTCTCTACCATTCTGATATATACAGTGGTGTACTTATTTCAAATACGTCTGTATTTATCTAGAAAGATCTTTCCCTGGACATTCATATAACACGTAGAAATACGTTCAGGTTCAAAGACTGTGGTTTAAACAGCAAGTCTTTTATGATTGAAGAACTTGGCATTACACAGAGAAGACTGAAATGATAATTGGTTTTAAGCATAAAAGCACAATACCCACAATTCCTAGGTGCTTTAGAAACATTGTTTACTCGAACAGTTCCCACCTTTTCAATGTGCCAATTTAAATGGTAAATGAGCTTTATAATCTCCTATTGATCTGTGTATATATTGCCATAAAGACCCCCCAATCCACTTGTAAAGCTTAGGACATTGTATGAAATCACAATGTCAATGAAAAACTCTCTGCTGTTAACATATTTGACTAGACACCTACATTTGCTGGTCATTTCCATCCTTACACTCCACCCTTTTTTTCTGAAAGACTATATAAAATAATATATATATAATATATAAAATGACGCATTCCAGATACATGACTAATAATTTTAGTACTTAAAATAAATAAATAAACAAATAAAAAGAGAAGGAATTGTAGCTCCAGATACAACTGACATTTGATTACTGTTTCCATCTTTGCTAACAGGTTTGAACTACAGGTCAGATACTCACTTGACATCAATCTGAAAAACTGTTTCAGACTTACAGACAGAAATGCATATTTACCCCAGCTGAAAAACTAAAACCCTCCCCGATACAAAATGAATCAGAAGGGAAACCAAACTATAATTTGACTGAGATCAAGGGGAAGCTTCAGACTCATTTTTAGAGACAGAGTTTGCAATGCATGCTGTAGGGAATAAAATACGTGGGTTTAATTATCAACAAGAGGCCTAAGGACACAATCAGATTAAATTTAAACATGCATGTAAGAAACAAAATAAATATAGATATAAGGAGATGGGAACAGATACAAATCAATCTCGGGGGAGGTAAGAAGGAAAGAGATTAATAATTAAAATGCATATACTACTTGTTTATTCTTAGAGTTGTACCGGTGAGCATGACAAGTATGAATCCCTTAAACTTTACAACTCCATGCTGGAGTATCATGAGGGACTGAAAAATAATTTAATAACTGAGTCAATCAGCCTCAGAAGTACTAGCATACATGTTTATCATGACATAAAATCCTACAATCTCCATCTTATATTTTCTGTACAAATTCACAATACATGCCTTGAAAAACAAAATCAACCCACCCACTGTTATTTTAAATTTCTTTATCTGGGGTAAAATTATTGATGTCTCTTCTAGCTCAGAGAGGGAAGGAATCAAGCACCAAAATCCTGATTGGCTATATGCTTACTTTTCAACTTACTCCCTAGCTCTTTTTAGGACTGCTTAGGTTAGTTTTCTCCAACACATATTCCCTAGAGAGAGTCAGCTATAAACAGTTTGGATGTGACTCAGTTAGTGCCATTTGACCTTGGAGCCAAGGACCAGTCCTTTATTTTATTTTTTCTCAATAATAGCTCTAGAAAGTGGACAAAAATCCACCTGTGCAATCTAGATGCAAGACCAACATGAAATTTCTCATCTTGGCTTCATATGAATTTATAATAAAAATCAAATTTTAAAGCCATTGTGCAACATTTCTTAATATGCAATTTTGGAAGGCCTTTAGATTGTGATAACTATAATAAATACTTTTTTTTTTTTTTTTTCTCCCAAGCAACCTTAATTTTTTCTTGTCTTTATAGACATGTTTGACATTTTGCTTTGAAATCATATCTACACCTAGTTTTGGACTTTTTTTGCATGTCTGAGATTGCACCAAGTTGATTTCCATGTGTCTGGATTATGCCCAAATACTTCTGTTTTTCTTTAGCATCTTCTCCTTCTTGATACCCTAGATTTTCCACTTCGTTTTTCCAGTCTCCCATATTTTCTTGACTTTACTGCTTGCCTCAGCTATTGCTCTCTTGAAAACATCATATTGCTGTCTCAATGAGGTATGCATCTACCCTAAGAAATCCTGAATGTTTGATTATGTTTCATTCTTTTGCCCATCTTATTAATGCTATTTTTTTCTTTTGCATGTTTTCCATTATAATGTTCCTTATGGCCTGTCTTACAGTGCTGGTCTATTGTGAAGTGGAACATCAGATTTAGGGTCTCCCGTAGCTCTGATGATTCTAATCCAAGAGCTGCCAGCTCTCTCAGTATTTGCATTTCCCATATATTATGAAGTTGTCAGCTGCAGGGAGGAAGTTTTCCCACAACTGTAACACATGTGAAGAGGAGGCACAAAAAAAAAAAAAAAAAAAAAAAAAAAGAGGATGGCTTTAACTGGTGACCTCAGAGGTTCTGAAATACTGTGCTAATAACTTGAATGTAAAATTTAGAATACAACTGCAATTAACTGCACTAGAATCTGGCCAGGACACACATCTCTTGTGCAAAAGATGCTGAAGGATTTTCATTTTGTAGGACTTTGATTTTAGGTTACACATAACAGAGAGCACTCTCTTCAGACTATGCACCTGTGCACAGGGCATAAAAAAAGCACAGTCAGACTCAGAGAACCTCTTCAAATAAGTTGTGGTTTATCACTTCTTAGAGAATTCAGAAGAATTGACTGCTTAATCACTCAAAGAAAAAAAAAAAAAGCAAGTCAAAATTAAAACAGAACCCTTTTCATTTTTATCTTGTTATATCCAGGTACATATTTATTAGATAAAAAGTGCTGATTCAGTTAGCTTTCAACCTTAAATATGCAAATTACTCCACTGATTTCACTTAGAATACAACCTACTCCTGTTTTTATTCATATGCATTCTTAATTATTTTGGTGCAGCATGGCCTAAATATCTATAAGTTGTACTGAAACAGTTGGCTGTGATTCCTTTTTCATCTAAGATTCAGACTCTGGCCTCGGATGTATAAATCACTGCTTACTTACTTTCTGTTTTACTGTGTATACATAAATGACCCTGGGATTTAGTTTGTGTAATTTAAAGAATACGTAACACTAAGAAATATAGGTATGTGTGATATCCAAAAAAAAAAAAAAAAAAAAAAAAAAAAACCAACGCATTTGAACAATGTAAATAGCTCACAAAACTGAAAAAGCATTTTTTTTTGCAACTATAACGTTGCAATAAAACCTTCTATTTTATTTTTACAAATCCTAACACTTGAGAAATCTCCCCTGAGGGTTTTTTTTTTTTTCTCTTTCTGAATATATACATTTTTATATTTGTTTGGTTACTAAGACTGAGGCTTCAGACCAAGGAATTGGAAGTTGCAGCCTTTCGACAGCCATTGCTTTATTCTTCTATCATAAAAAGGATCCTAAGTAAAGAACACCAGCAGTGACTTGCATCGCTTCTGGGCATTTTTTTGTTCTTGTGATCTAAAGTCCACTTATTGTGTTTTCTGTTATTTGGAGGTCACGAAACTTTGATCACTAGGGGGTAGTATGGGGCTTTTCCTTGATCTAGGATATCACACTCTTCAGCCTGATGTTTTGAATGTATATGTGAAAAGTTTACACTAAATATCATATATCTATGCACTGTGTTCAGAATTTCCTGGATTCTAAAACCATATCATGCTATCAATAGAGATTACATGTATGGCATTTAGTTTACTTTTTGCAAACTGCCCAGCATAAGCTAGATATGGCAAATGTCTGTTAGTTCTCTTCGTTTTCTCTCTTCTCCCACAACACATAAATATAAACGGCACAAAAAATATTCATGCATATACTCATATTTTGAACCCACTGACAATACAGTAACAGATTTAGAATATTGCAAAAAGTGTGACCCTGTACCCTGTATTAATATTTAATCAAGTGCTCACTATACATTGCAAGTTAGTCTGAGAAAATTAATTAGCCCAAAAGATGCTTGTCCTTTAAAAGCACTGTAATCCCTTTAGAAAATGCAAATGAGATAATCCTTTGGTGAGTGCAAGCAACTGCTCATTTTATTCAAAGTGTGAGGTTTTCAAGATGTCAATAGAAACCTGTCCTACGTCATTTTACCTTATTGGTTATAAATTCCCCATCTAAAGGATTTCATTAAAAAAAAAAAAAAAAAAAGCGAAAGAATTTGCTCCTCCTTCTTTCAGATCACTTCTTTCAGATCACTTCTTCCCTTGCAAAAATCTGAGTATGACCCACTGGGGACCCTTCCTTCTCCATTCTTAATTGATTCCCTTATCAGCAGACTAAAAGGCATACTTGTGATCAAGAAAGGTCTAACACTATCAATATGCCATGAAGAAGACAATTCATGAAAAGGTGGATTTCAAATATATAGACAACTGCATTTGTTACCTCTCCTACCTGTTATTCCCTTTGTATTCCATAAATCAAAGTTGCCTCAATTTCATATTGTTATAGATTAGATATTTCAGTTTGTCTCTTCTGGAAACTTAAAGCTAGAAATATTCAGTATCTTGGTTACTGTGAAGTTTTTTTTTAACTACTACCTCAAATAATTTCTTGCTTAGAAATTGCCTTACTCTTGGTTTCAAAATTATGAGGCTTTCTGATTAATCTAACTTCTACCAAACCACTCTCTTCAAGTGCAAATGTCAGCTCTATGTTTTGGTGCCTAAGCAAGCATGGAATAGTTTGGTTTGTTTGATTATGTTTTTTTTTTTTTTTAACTGCTGACAGTTGTCCTAATAGATTATTTTGTCTCTTAATGTCTCTTAATAAATGGTATATCCTCCTCATATGAATATTTCTCTACATTTCTGTCTGTGAAAGATATAGACTGCAACTATTCCCCTGCATAAATAGCCCCCTCCCCCCCCCCCCCCCACACACACACAGGGAGACTTTTCTTGAGTCTTGTCCTTTTTGTCAGATACATGGATGCATGCTAGTTCCAAAGAACTCTAAGGACTCATTCCCACAAACTTCTCTGAAGACTGGTTATTTTTACTCACCCAAGTCACTCCACCAAAGCAAGGGCTGGTAATAAGGCTATAGACATGAACATAAGAATTCTCATCTGAAAAGCTGCTACATGAAAATTCAGAATAAAAATTTTTGAACTTGAGGTGTGTTGGAAAGCTATTTCATTACATTTTAAATCCTTAGCTCTCTCTGCACTTACTTTATTTGTTCTGCTTGTTAGTTTGGACAGATGACTGGCAATAGCTCAGGGTATACATGTAAGAGCTAAGCCTGAGAGTGTGAATTCTTTATTCTACACTGTTTGGGATGTTTCTTCACTATTCGAATGTGCTCTAATTTTCAGAAGCAAAAATACGTATCTGTAAAAGGTGAATCCGTATCTGTAAAAGGTGAATCCATATCTGTAAAAGGATGTCCGTGTAGCAGTCCTGCCTCTGATTCTGCATGTCTTCCCTTTATAAGCAGGAACAAATTTGACAATTTTTTGCTTTTAATAGCAAATGATTTATTTTGCCCAGTGCTGCACTCTTTTACTTTGCTATGTAAACAAACAAACAAACAAACAAGTGAGATTCTGTGTCAAATGGTTCTTTCTAATTTAACAAATGTATGAAGAATTTCTCATCCTAGAAAACGCAGTTCTCTATTGGCCTGTATTGGTCCACGGTTCTGTATTGGTCCACAATCTTTAGTATGAATTTTCCATAAAAATTGTGAAATAGCAGATGTTTCTCTCTGAATTTTCTTTCATTTTGAAAGTGCAATGAAGAAGATTGAAAAAGAAAGTTGTTTTAGGGACAAAGTAGTAGCTGGTGACCAAATAGGAATTTCTTACATTCTGTTCCTCCTTCTCAGCTGACGTGTCACTTTCTCTAACCCTTCCCTATTGTTCTGTGTAATTTATTGTCAGCATCAGTTCAAGCCTCTCTATTCACTGACTGCCAAGTTTACAAGATTACAGTGATTTTGTGTGGAGGACTTCTGTCCACCAGGGATTCAATGAGCTGAAAACATCAACTTGGACCTAAACCAATGGCCTAAAGCTACAAGGTAAGTGCAATTTCATCTGAGCCACAAAGCACTTACAAGTGTTGTCTTCATTAAATGGAATTGTGTTTTCAAAAGACAGGAATATTAGCTGCTTTTTACAGCATTCAACTTCATGTTTGGCAACAGGGAACCTCCTACCCCCAGTACACTGACATGCAGTGAGAAATTCAGCTTGTGCTACTTTTAGTGGTTTATCTTGTCTATACTCCCCAACCAACTTTCTGAAATTGGAGACAATCTTGACAAAAGGTAGTGAATCTGACACTGTCATATCAGTGCTCTCCCCAAGGAGTTTAAACACCGGTATAAAATCACTGAAAGGCAATCACTAAGCAGACAGGTTACAGCTTTGGACAATCAGTGTCGAAATCCATAGAGCAATTTGAGTTACTTATACCCTTCTCCCCCCACCTTTTTGACCTGCTTCCCCTTGTGCTATGAAAGGAAGTGTATTTTTGCTATTAGACTTTTGTGAACTAAACTGCATGGGAAGTGCTGTAAGGTCATAGGAAGAGAGGTTCACTTCCAAGTAGCTCCATGCAATCTGATGTGACACCTAAACTTAAAAATCAGTTCCCAGGATTTTTTCAGTAAGAAGAAATACACTGGGGGTAGCACAAAACCTAGCCAGTTAATGCTGAATATCTAAATTATCTTTGAGTATATCAGAATGTATTTACCACTGATACAGTACAGGGAAAACAAATCTTTTAATGTTTGCCAGCTTTTAGCCTGCCTCAACACTCTCATTTTTTCTCCTTCCATGGGATCATACAGAATTATTTTTGCTCATTGTCTTCTGTTTAAATTTCAGTGACATCACACGACTCATTAGCTCCATAATACACCAGTGTACATGAAAAGATACTCTTTCCAATAAGGAGAAAAAAAAAAAAAAGAAAAAAAAAAGGTAAAATGATGAAGCAAGAACAGGATGAGGTGATTAGGAATCCTTGGGACAAGTTTTCAGGTAAGATATCATAGTTTTAATGGCTTCAGTGGCATATTTTCTCAGAGTTTTGTCAGGAATGTACTTACTGTAACTTACATCATGCATAGGTCCACACTTCACAAGGTTGTCACTGTATCTCAGACCTGAATGAAGGTCTGACTTCGTCCATATTTTCACAATACTTTGTAAGCAACAAAGGAAGTAGTCTGGCTCCTTGGCCCTGGCAGATCTTTCCAGATCCCTGTAGTGGGTTTACGTGGCAAGGTTTTGGTAACAGGGGGCCATAGGGGTGGTTTCTGTGAGAAGGATCTAGAAGCTGCCCCATGTTTGGTAAGGGCCCCATTGTTTTCCAAAGCCGAGCCAATAAGCGATGTTGTTTTGCACCTCTGTGAGAGCATATTTAAGACAGGGAAAAACAACGCTGCGCCACACAGCAGCTGGGAGAGTGAGAGGAGTGAGGAACAGCCTTGCAGGCACCAAAGTCAATGATGAAGGAGGGGGAGAGGTGCTCCAGGCACCGGAGCAGAAGTCCCCTGCAGCCTGTGGTGAGGACCATGGTGAAGCAGGATGTCCCCCTGCAGCCCATAGAGTACCATGGTGGAGCAGGGTTCCACGCTGCAGCCCGTGGAGGAGACCACGGTGGAGCAGGTGGCCCTGCACCGACGGAGGCTGCCGCCTGTGGAAGTCCCCTGCTGGAGCAGATTCTGGGCTGGACCTGTAGCCCGTGGAGAGGAGACCACACAGGAGCAGGTGACCTGGCAGGAGCTGCTGCCTGTGGGGGACCCAGGTTGGAGCAGTTTTCTCCTGAGGGATGGACCCCGTGGTACGGACCCATATCTGGAGCAGTTCTGGAAGAGCTGCTGCCTGTGGGAAGCCCACACCGGATGAGTTCATCAAAGACTGTATCCCATGGGTGGGACCCCACAGCACAGGAGATGAGAGTGATGGAAAGGAGCGGCAGAGAAGAAGAGCTGTAGACTGACCCTAACCCCCATTCCCCCGTTCCCCTGCGCCACTCGGGGGGAGGAGGTGGAAGAGGGTGGATGGGGGGGAAGGTGCTTTTGGTTTCTTTCCTTTGTTTTTCACTTCTCTAGCTTGTTAGTAATAAGCAATAAATCTTACTATCTCCCTATGCCGAGTCTGTTTTTCCCGTTACAATAATTACTGCGTGATTTTCTTGTCCTTATCTCAACCTTTGAGCCCCTTTCACATATTTTCTCCCCATTCCTCTTTGAGGAGGGGGAGTGAGAGAGCGGCTGTGGTGGAGCTCGGCAGCCCACTCGAGTGGAACCACAACAATCCCATGCATGTCAGCTCATCCCTCTTTTGCCAGCATAACTCTTCATAAGGCTTCTTTATAAGCCACATTAGTCCATATAAGCCACATAACCCAAAATAATTTAGCTTTCCAGAAAAGAGATGGAAGTAACAGGGGCTATGCAGAGCTCTGTGTCATCAATGCTTTCCAAACTTTCAATCTCCTGACTCCATACTGATATTTAGTTGTTATTTGGTACTCTGTTTCTCTGTCTCATAAGCATTACATTATGCGTGCCAACATATTATGCAAAAAACAGAGCTATGTAGCCTGTTTATTTTGACTCAAAATTCCCTAGCTTTCAGGAAAAAATAGAAAAATAAAGAAAAAGAAAAAAAAAAAAAGGAAAAAAAAAGGAAAAAAAATAAATTTATCGAATCAATTCTTCTAAAGATCTGAACATTTTTTAACACTGGTTGTGTTCTATCTGCTATTTCTTCTATAGAAGAACAGGTATTTTTTGTAACCTCCACAAGCAAACATTACCTGGTCTCAACTGAGATATCAGTAATAAGTCAGATAAAAAAAAATAGTAGTCATAGAATGAACAGATATACTTTATGCATGTTAACAGGTACTTTATGTTCCACAGCCTTACAATGTGTTTCTTTGAAAATTATCTTCCCATGGGCAACCTAACCTCCAATATTTTCAATCCATTTTACAGTCAAACTCTCCAATTCCATTTTCAAGTGGCTGAACCCTGGTTCTGTAAAACTTTAAGTACTTCAAAGAAATATCCATTCATTTTCACACTTGTCAAACCAAAATTATCAGTTAAAAGCTCATTGCTGTTTTCCTGTTACTGATTGCAGTAACAATGAGGAATTTGTGGCACCAGCTTAAATTGTAGTGAAAGTCTGCATTTGGTCATTAGCTCTTGACCAGCAATTACACAGAATGGACAGGAAGAGATGGTACTGATGTTTGAATGGTGGGGGAAAAAAAAAGAAATAAAGAAAAAAAAAAAAAGAGAGAGAAAAGAATCAGTAATTTGAATAGAAGAAAATATGAAGCAAATAAACTGTTGCATTTGCTCACAGTGTTTGGTAGAAATGTGTACAGCTAGCTGAATACCAGCGCTTGAGCTTTTGCAATGTATCAATGGCACAATAAAAACACTGTGTTATGGGATGAGGCTGTTTGGCTCAGTTACTGGCAGCCTGCTTCTGCATTTCCAGCATTGCATGTACTCAGCTTGAGGGGGTATGCATTTGTGTTCTCTGTGCACTACCCTGCCCTTTCAAATCACACATAAAACAGCCTATTCAGAGCACATTTTACAATTTTTCATATATAATTTAGACCTGTTATAAGCATAAACTGAATGATGAATACATGAAGAAGCCTGTATAATTTATGCCTCATCTATTTATGTGCTTTCCACTGTAAAGTGCAATGTGATACAAGAAAACAAGATCACCCCCCTAAAAATCCCTGAGGTTAGCTTCAGTTCTTCCAACACAATCGTCATTTTTAAATGTATATTAAGTGTCAGAAAGGTCATCAGTTTACTAATAGTACAGTTATAACTCAGCTTGGAATATAAACATGCAATTAAAGCAAATGAGAATAAGGTTCTTGTCACTGTATTGGGTGCAGGTGTGAAGATTTTGTCAGTGGAGGGACTGTAGGGGACCTTTGCGAGGCGAGGCTGGGGCTGCTCCATGCTGGACACAGCCGGTTCCAGCCAGCTCCAATGGCCTCACCACAGGGTGTGGCTGGGTCTGGCAGCTAAAACGGCAGCACCCTGGGGAAAGTGGATTAAAAATGGGAAAGGAAAGCCAAATAGGCAGGGGAGGAAAAAAAGTGTGAGAAACAACAGTGTGAACACGGAGGTCTGGCACTGGATGCAATCCTTTAAAGCACAGTGTTCATCAGACCCCGTTTCTCTGGTTCTGCAGACTTTTGGGGTCATACTAGGATATCTGTATGATAGTATACTATCTGAATAATAGTATAGTATACTGGAAGGACGGCACCATATCACAAGGCTTCTCAGATGACACATTATGTGTTTAGCTAAACAACTGAATCCCATTCTGTCAGATCTGGAACAGTTGGTGCTCCAATCCAGGTTGATGAATCATTATTGTGTGATTGTTTTTAGGAGACATTTCTTCCCAGAAAGAGCAGTCAGGCATTGGAACAAGTTGTCCAGGGAAGTGGTGGAGTCACTGTACCTGGGGTTGTTCAAGGAAAGATTGGACCTGGTGTTTAGGGACATGGTTTAGTGGGTGACATTGTTAGTAGGGTGATGGTTGGACCAGATGATCTTGGAGGTCTTTTCCAGCCTTAATGATTCTATGATTGTTACTTAAGTGTGTACTTGAAGGCTTACCAATAATGCAGGGAAGCTCCATAGCTTATCCTTCCTATAAAAACGAGAATCAAGATTGGTATATTAAAAAATAAACAGTATGCTCTGTCTTTTAAAGAGTGTGAGCAAGACCTGTGACTAAGTAAGAATTAACAGAGAAGGATAGACTAACAGAAAATAACAGATCAGAAATTGCCTTAGTGTCATGTTAAAATTCTTCTACTGCTGTTCAGATATTCTCAACTTTCATAGAGAATGGCATGAAACTTGTTGAATTCATGGCACTTTGGCCAGTTATTTATTTATTTGGACAACTGTCCGATTTGTGTTTTGACTTTGTATTTACTTCTTGCTCTTTGTAAGTTGCTTGGTGCCACATCTCTGACATGAACTTCTTCACATGGAGAATGCCTCTACTTAGGTTTCATTGTAAACACTAGGTTTCTATCCTAGGCAGTCACTCATGAGATCAAATCAAAAAAAAAAAAAAAAAAAAGGAGAGAGAGAGATCAAAAAATCAATTGCTTAAGGGAAACAGGTTGTTAGTGACGCTGGAGAAAATTGTGCTGACATTGTGTTTCCAAATGCTGAGGCTCCTTGAAAAATACTTTAGTTATATGGAGTCACTATATACATTTTAACACCTTCTTTGGGGCCTTGCTGTGTGGTCCTGGAAGTTTTATTGATAGCTGGGATGGCCCTGGAATGATTCATGCTTTCAGTTCTCATATATGTATACTTGTATTTCGTCCTGATATTCTTGCCAGAAAAAAAGACCTGTGATAATGGCAGTACCCAAGAAGAAAACATACCCCACAAAAAAAAAAAGTCCACAGGTGCAAACCTTAGTGGAAACATCTTGTTTATTGATATATGGATCCATATCTCATTTTCTGCCTTCTCAGATTCATTTGATCACACAATATGAGCTAAAACAACAGGTATATATTAACAAAGTAAACTAGGATAGAGTCCCCAAATCACATTTAATGTTATATTAAAAATTAAAATATTATATTTATTATATTAAATTTATTATATTTATTATATTAACATAATTATTATGTTTATATTAAAATTCATCGATTACGTCAGTCATCTAAACAAATTTAAAAGCACACATTGTGTCTACTTTGGCCTTTTACTTTAGGTCAAGCATCTGTCTTTTAAATTAATTTCCAGGTCGGATGAGCTTTCCATGCTTTGATTCTCATCACCAAATGTACTCAGTACCCAAACCAGACTTTGATGAAACTAAGCTAGAAGATGTTTTGTCCAGTGCAGAGCAATCATTGCTGGACACTTACTGTTGAGATGTGACTCCCAGGGGCCAGGACCAATGGGTCCTCACAAGCAGGTCCTGTCCTACCAGCCCCAGCCAGGGAGCAGTGAAGGCTTTTACAGAGTACGGGGGGAGTGGACTGGAACTGATCTGGTGCAAAACCCACAGAACTCATACTGTTACAATGGTTTCATGCTACAGATCTTCACAATCTGTACCACACTACTTCCTTGTGAGTGATTGCACCATACTACTTGTGTTAGGGCTTATTGTGACTTAGCAAAACAAAGGCAGATAGATTCATCTGACCAAATGGAGACGCCTATAAGAGCTACTAGTCACTGTGCTTCTACCGTTGGCAATGAAGAGGAACAAGTCATTCCTGGTATATTTTAGATTAATTGCCTGAAATTGCCTTGAAAGAGAATATTTCTCTGAAAGTGCAAAGTAGAATGATTGGGTCAGCTGTGGACACATACATCTAAAGTCAGGTGAGACAACACTCATAAAGGGTGAAAAACTAGGCAGAACTTAGGCATACACATAACAAAAAATAGTCTGACTGGAAAAAGGGACTCTTCACAGATTACTGTGGATGTGAGAGCCCCCAAACTAGCCTCAAGGTGGCTTCAACCATTTATTTCCTCAAAAAAAAACCAACTGATTTAATGGCTAAGAAGGCTGGCCTCAAATGCTGTTGGCATAAAAAACATGTAGTCCCGTAACTCCTAAAGATTTATTGCAAGTAAGCAGAGCCAAACTCTGTCATTCTCAGCCCATTAGTTGTCCTTAGGGGAATCATAAAGCTCACTACCTTTATACCTGTAGTTGAGAACTGAAATAGAACCTGAAGTATAGTTTGAAAATACAGCTGAGCCCACTTAATGCCTTTTTCTGGCTCCTTCTTTCACTGCTCATGGACAGGTATTTTTCATTGTGTCAGTTCTGTCATTTTATTGGATCCCTTGCTGAACTGGTTCATTTCTTTAAGCCAGAAGATAGTTCATTTACCTAGACTCCCCACCTCCCACTGTCAATGAAAAATAAATAAATAAAATAATTTCTGCTAGGTAGCTTCAATGAACATTGGAGCCAACACAGGTCTGAGAGTTTTGTTTGTTTGTTTGTTTGTTTGTTTAATCTGGTTTACCACATGGCTGCACAAACACTTATGAGAGATGGTGAGGTATGGGAAAGAACTGGCTTCAAGAGCAATATCCCTCCAGCCTAACTATAGCTCTGGGCACCATCTGAATTCAAAAGCAAGAGCTGCTTGCCCAAGTCTTCTATACAACATTAGAAGAGTTAGAAGTCAATGAGACACAGAAAGCAGTAAAATGAGTAAGGAACTGTCTCATAGCAGGCCTGAGGGGAGAATCCTCCACCCATTTAATATTCATAGTCATAAAGTCTCCTGTAGATCTGGAGGTTTAAAAGCAGTTCAGTCCTTTAAAATGAAAAATTGAAAAGATGAGTGTAGAGGGAAATAAATTAAAAAAAAAAAAAAAAAAAAAAAGACCACACAATTATATGCAATAGGATAATGACTTCAACATGGTGAAGAAAGGATATAAACCACCAAGCTCACCATGGCTGTTATCAGGTCTTCCCTGTATGAAGTGTAATCTACTGATTGCACTCAAGGAGAAGTGTATGGCCAGAGGCAGAATAATAGGGAGGATGGTTCAGGGCTCAGAGACACCTGATAAACTGTAACAAGGCTCCACACAGCTCAGTGATCTCAAGACGTAGGGATGCTTTGCATATGCTGCTGTGTGTTCCTTCAGTGCTCACACAGTCAAGGAACAATAAATGTGAGGACCATAGCGGCACATGAACTGTCAGTTAGATACTACATTTAAGCTTCATTGTAGTGAATATATATCTCTAGCAAGCGTATATCTACATTCAGGTAGTAGGTCCCCAAAATTACCCATTCGTCCTCACTGACCATGACGCTACCTCAGGTGTAGGCACCCAGAGTGTAGGCAACTTAAGTCAGAAGCAAGGAATTCTACCTCTAAATTCTCTGTGGCTGATTTTAATATAAAACCTCATTTTGGTATAAAAATATGCATCAGCTTTATACTTCCTTCCCTGTTATGTAAATTCCTCATTTCCTTTCTTCCTTGGAAAGTGATTACTTATAGGTTCTGGCCTGCTTAGATCAGGATCAGAAACATCACATATTAGCATCATATGAAACAGAAAAAGCTAATGAAATTTTTAGAAGACATTTTTTTTGTGCTTATCCATTGGACTTTAATGTTCTAAAACAGTAACTATTTTTTTAGTGTTTCTGTGGTGGGTTGACTTTGGCTGACTGCCAGTCTCCCACCCAGACAAGGACTCCCAAATAAGATGAAAAAACTTGTGGATCGAGCAAAAGACAGGGAGATCACTTATGAATTACCATTAGAGGCAAAGCGTACTTGGCTTGGGGAACATTAACTTTATCAACAATTAAAAATAGATTTGGAGAGTGAGCACCCAAAACAAACAAACAAACCAAAATAATCCAACACACCTTCAACCTTAGCTCAACTTTCTTTCCCAAATCCTCTACCCGTGCTCCAAGCAGCACAAAGAGGATAAAGAATTGAAGAATTTAAAGCCAATCTCTAACAGTTCCTCTTTGTCACTCCTTCCTCTTCACATTTTCCCCCTGCTCCAGTGTGGGTCTTCCTATAGGCTGCAGTTCTTCCAGAACTTCTTTAGCATGGACTAGTCTCCATAGGCCACAGTCCCCACAGGAATATTCACCTGTTCTGGCACAGTGCTCCATGGTGTACAGTGTGGATGTCTGCTTCACCATGGTCTCCTAGCTCTGCTGCAGGGGGGTACCTCTTGGAGTATCTCCTCTTCCTCCCTCTTCATTAACCTTCATGTCTGCAGGGTTGTTTCTCACACACTTTTTCTCCTCGCTACTGTCTCTCACAACTGCTGCACAGTGTTTTGCTGTTTCTTAAATATCTTCTTGCAGCTTGGCTGATGGGCTCAGCTGTGTCCTGTGGTGGGCCCATTTTAGAGCTAGCTGGAAGCAAGCGACCTATTCCCACCAACGTCTGTGCATTGCTTGGAAGACACAAAGCTGGAGACATCCAAAACAGATCAGATAATGAACTTAAGCAATATGGAAGATCAGGCATGAAGTCCTCACATGTGTGAGTCAAGAACCTTTCATTGTGCTTTCATGGATGTTATTTTTTTCTTGTGTGCATTGACAAATTAAATTCAACTAGAAGGAGTTTAGCATGTTTTATACCTGGCTGATCAATTTAAGGTTTTTATACTCCTGTTAATACCATAAGAAAAGGTAATGTGACAGGAACAGATGTATTTATTGAGTTCTGATGGTTAAGAAAAACATGTTTTTGACGTCTGATACTTGGAACTCTCTTGCTTGGTTTTGACTGCTTTCTACTCTGCTGTCAGAAGTAGTTTACCTGTAAGAAATCCACCCATCAAAATTTGGCTGGTTACACAGTAAACTTTCTTTTGTTATCACTGATATTTTCACTACCCCAGCTTTGACTTTCAGCTTATAACAAATGTGCTCCTTTGTTGAATCTTTTATCTGTTAGTTTCCATGTAACTTTTTATATGCAAATCATCTTGCTGTGAGGGCAGTGGCTGCTATCACCTTTACATAACCAAAGATGTCATTTATTCTATTTCAGGATATTCTGAATTTCGATCATGAATGTCATTGTCTGATACTCTGTTATTTGTATCCTCTTGGTGACAACTTGGTGATGATAATGAGCCTTTCTGCTCTAGCTGTGAGAATGCTGCCATCCATCTTCTTTGTTGTGGCCTTTCACACTTCTGAATCTGCGCATTATGTATTAGACATAGACAGAACTTTCTAGTTCAGGTCAACTAATAAGAATGCTTTAATTTTGCAGGAAAGCTGTACTTCAAACCTCATATTAAAAAGACATTTTTTTGGAACTAGCTAACTTCCTTGTAGAAAACAGGTATGTTGGCTATCCAGTTACACAATTCCAAAATATTTCCTACTTTTGCAAAAGGTCATGAATCAACATTGCAACTGAATGAAGTTTTGTGTTATTAAATTATTAAATATACCTTAAATATTAAATAATAAAGAGTAGGAAGTAGTAGATTCATGAAAAAAAAAAAAAGATTATTTTGAAAGTATGCTTTAAGTACATTTTTCAATGAAATGATCATGATATTTTCATGCATAGTCACTAGGCTTTGAGATTGAAATTAGTCCCTGAAAAAATCAGCCTTTTAAAAGTTAGGCATCTAGTCATATAAGCTCTAACTGGTATAAAGCAGAAAGACAGTCAATTCCAGAAGCTACTTACTACAGAGAAAAGCATTTAGCAGATTACTCACTTTCTGGAGTTACCTTTCTCCACTGATTGTAGTGAAAACATAGACAATTGGTATTTAGCTGACTGGAATCAAGTGAGATGAATTACACCCCTAGTGCCAAGAATGTGCTATGGTAACGATTTTCAGGTATTGCAAAGTGTCCCAGTGAAGCTGTACCTGGAACACCAGTCATAAAAACTATAAAAACTGAGATCACTCAGGTGTATCACTCAGACAAAAAAAAAAAAAAAAAAAAAAAAAGTTACTGTAATATCATTATGGAATAGGATGAAATAGAACGGACAGAGTTCTCTTGGGATTTGGTTCGTGTATTTGCTTTCCTATATCTGTTATCTTACAGCAGTCTGGCTATAACAATAGATATCCCACAGTTAGCTTGCCTGTTGGGAGAATATCAAAGACCAGAAGATGCAATACAACACTATTAGATTATTAATTCAAAGTTGAATTTCTCTATTACTGGATTCTAAGTTTAAATAGATTTTTTTTTCCTAACATTAAAACATTGGTCCTTATTCTCAATGGGTTTGGCAAGGAGAAAAATGTTTTATAGTTTCAGACAAAATGTAGCAATTATAGCAAGGTGGAGTCCTTTGAGATAAGCATTTGTAGCTAGTAGATTACCATGAAAGTAAGGGTGTTCTAGCAAAACCCCTTCCTCTCCACACTCCGTCACTTTCCATTACTGACAATCCATTGGCATGGCGTGTGTGGACAAAATTCCCTGCACACTGAGAGCTTGGGGATCTCATATCTGTTTGTTAAAGTAACAGTAGCATTTAATCAAAAGAAAAATCCATCCTCTATTAATAAATAATGTATACATCTAACATAATAGTCAAGCAAGAAAATACAAACGGTTCCAGTAATTTGAGTGTGATGTTTGCCCTTTGTAAAAGTTTAGAAATACTGCTGACTTATAAGGACATCACATTCATGATGTTACATTTAAGGCTGTATGGAGTCTTGGGCTTCCATTATGGATCCATATACAATTCTGAGATAAAAAATGTCTCTGGAGCTTTAACTTGGCATACAAGATTTCAGCCAGGCAGGGGTGAGTTTAACAACTGCGCAATGTTAAGCACTGAACACGGCTTCGTAAGAATGAATGTGTGGGTGAAAAGTCGGGGAAGGATTTTTTGAAGGTGCCTATTTCTTAAGGATTCAGATGATCCATTAATTCATCTACACTATTTTACAGAAAATTTTCCTGTCTTCAAGAACAACAACAACAAAAGAAGATGGAAAACTATAGCATTTACGTTTTAAATTGGGTTCTATCCAAAGCTATTGACATTTTACATTGTAGTTTAACTGAGAATGAGTTTGATCTATTGACTTTTTTCCAGATCTGGATTTTTTGTAACAGACTTTGGGAATTTTTATAGATGCCTAAGGGTACAGATAAGGACTACTGAATTTTTCAAAATCAGCAGTAATGTCTATTGATGTCAGTGGGAGTGGGATATTCAGAGACACTTGAAAATCCTTTCTACATTTTTCAACACTTAAAATATCCTTTTTAAATATAGCTCTTCTGATATTAAATTAATTTAATGTATATTTGGTCACCATTTAAATTATTGGAAATAGTGCAAGTGGTGTAAGTGGAGCAACATTTTTTTCTGAGTGGAAAAATATGAGAAATGGCAGAGTTTATTCACTTGCTCACCTGAAGACAAGTATTTCTATATAAAATTTCCTGGATTAGACTGCCCAGGATATTCTTATAGGACTGATAGAGATGTCTACAGAAACCCACTGACAACTTGGAAGTTGTTATCCTAGCATGTCTCCACAGATGCATATGTGTAACAAAATGAACCTCTCAGGGTGCATAGTCTTGGGAAAACTCACCTAAATTCAGGTGAACTCTCTGTAGATTTTTCTAAGTTATCTAGGTGTCCGAGCTTCTTTGTAGTCAGAGATCTACTCAGGTTTCAGCATTATAAACATAGTTATGTATCTTTACAGTATGCACTGTAAATAGTTACAGTAGTTTACAGTATGCACTGTAAATACCCCACCTAGAGACCAGATACTGATCAAGAGCTGTGTGGATCTTTTGCATACCCTTTTTTAAAAGTCTTGTACATGCCAGTGCCATATAGAGATGTCTTGAATACTGCAGACCACTTCACCTTGCAATAGATGGTGAATCCTGATATCTGTTTAATCTAGATGGTTTAACCCAGTCAAGGGAGCTTAGGGAGTTATTTATCTCAGACTAAACTAGACACCTAAATCTGGTCATCGGAATATCTAAAGTAGCTCTCAGGGCAGACAGACATGTTACCTGTACTGTACAAATCACTTAAAAGACTTAGCTAAATCCCATTCACTGGGGATGTTTTGATAAATATACATGCATAATGTCATTTTAGGTGCTGTAGCCTGCAATTGCTCCTACTGAAGATATAGTGTCTGCCAGCCCTGAACAGGCATCTGCAGGACAGTTTTCTATACATTTAAACAAATAAATCCTTTGTCTTTAGAAATTAGGTGTGGCAAAATGCCTATAGCAGTAATTTTTCTACCTCTACTTTCTTGAGGCCATAATTTTGTACTTAGACTGCCCTGAACACTGTCATTGCCTTTGCTCAAGCTGATGCTGGAATCCAGCCTTTCTGAAGATGAAGTTATAGAATTTGTCTTTTTTATTTTGTCTCCAGCAACAGTCAAAAGGTCATTGCAGTCCACTACTTAACATAATTACTGATGATAGTTTTAACATTGAAAGAGTGGTGAATACCATTTAATTAAATCTAAGATCTGATTAAATTATCTGTGCCTGAACACATTTCTATACTGCTCCAATATTCTTGAAAGATGTTTGACATTTGAAGTTAAAGCGTGGTCCCAGTAGAAACATTGGGACTAATAAAATTTAAATTGGTCAAATTCTACCTTCAGGTACATCACTCTAAGTATTATGTGTGAGCAATAGTCACAGGCATTTTGAAATGAATATATACTATCTCACCTCCCAAATATTCAGATTTCTTTTGTAATCCTTAATAGGAGGACAGTTAAAGAAAGTCAATCTGTTAATCAAAATCTGCTCTCTAGGTAAAAATGTTAGCAAGATCTCCATAACTTGTGAGCAAGATGCTGAAAAAATATACTGTTTCTGGTTTCTATAACTCAGTCATGAAATGCATATATCAGAAAGAAAAATCCTTCTCAACAGTAGCCCAAGAATGGATTGACTGGAATTAGAAAGAAATGATCTGATAGGGTGAATTTGAAACATTTCTCTTTCATATTTACCAAGAACTCCATGATATTTAAACTCCATTCATTATAAAAAAGTTATACCTATCTGGACTGTGTTTCACAGATCTTTTCTAGCCTGTCTGTTCTATCTCTGTATTGCTATATAATACATACATATATGTATGTATGTATATAATTGCTATATAATACATACATTCTTGTCTTCATCAGTGTATCTGCTGTGATACAATATACCTCACCATTGGGAATGCATGAAAGCAGTGAAACTACTGATTAGATATTCTAATGCAGTATGCCAAGAATATTTCATTGTATATTTTAAGTGTTCCTTAGGCATTATTATTATTGCTATTGCTATTTATGTCTCACCCAGTACTTTCCAGAGTAAAACTGAAAAACTTCTTGGGTGAATGCAGAGTCTGTGTTTTTGCACTTCAGTGCATTTTAATTTTTGCAAGAGTATAAAAAAAATTAATAATACTACAGGACAATTGTTGAAAAAAATCTTTCTTTTTATTTTTTTTTCTTTTGCCTCAGCAGGAAATTAAATAACAGTTTGAAATACTTAGCTAACAATGTAGTGCTAAATGGAGTTTACACCTGAATAGAAATCTCCACCTCTCTTGATATACAAATATATATATGCAATACTTTTCTGTTTTGATTTTAACTTACAACCTATCTAGGAGTTGAAAACAGTTATGTTTAGACATTAATTATTCTTGTTCTATTCTGTCTTAGAGAAGGCAAGCAGGTTTTAAAGATGGAAAATTCAGAATACCCTTCTTGTCTTGCTATTCAGAATGACAATACTGTATCGCAAGACATCAATATGTGTATATTTTTCAGTGTTCATTAAAAAACATATAATATCTATGTACAACTCTCCTGCTATCCTTTTGGCAGAATTATGCATTTGATAATGTAGTAAATCTTGTTTTCAGTTTTGTGGCCCTGATAATTACATGGACACTCTTGTTGAACAGGCATCCAAAGAATTCCTGTTTCTGAAGACAGGGGATCTGTTAATACTGATTGATAAATAGAGTATCCACAATGGCTTCAGTAACAAAGAATGAGATCACACCTGTCTGCACAAGGCATCTAAATTTCAAATGCCAAATGTTTTGTCTTTCTAGGCTATCTAGACAGGAGTTGCTGAAGCTTCCAAAGGGAAGAGCTGGCCAACTAGGAACATAAGACTAGGAACATAAAACAGGCAAGTGTAAAATATGTGCATCACATCCAGTATTTACAAAATTAGAAATGTATGCCTTTGTATCCCCATCTGTGTTTCTTACCAAAATCTCTGTGAATATTGCCTTCACAAGAGTGGTTTAACTTACAGAAATGGGCCTGTTCCTAGGTAGAAAGGACATATTTTTAAACTAAGGTCTACAGATACACAGTCAAATCTTAGAAATTACTTCAAAAATTGTAATATGAGGATGTAATTGTCCCTATATGGGACAACAGCTATGCATGTATAATGTTGACTGAAATCCCTGCTTCTCTCTGCCTTTTTGAACATCCCCATGATCATTCATTATGTGCAAAATTATTTCAATACTTTCCCCTATAGTAACAGTAAGTGACAGCACTCTATGTACTTTGGTATTGAAACACTCTTATGCCATCGAGTTCTAAGAAATGTAAGCAGCCTTTATGTACATAAAAAAAATTTCAATTAAGCATTGTGTCCCATTTTTCAGCACAAGTATTACCTTCCAGCAATAAGGAATAAATCTCTTTATAGCTAGGAAAATACCCAAGGTAATTCAAGTCATTCATACTGTTGTGATCCTTGTCCCTGTGCTACAAAATGTACTGGCACTGCAGTTATTATATAATGCTGATAAAAGATAAAGAATTTCCCTTTACAATACTTCTAATATTTATGAAGACACATTCTGGGTTTATTCAAGTCTTTTTTTTTCTAACCTAACAAAGAGTCCACTGTGAATTTGGATGAGAGTTGTCAATTTAATACATGTGAATTAGGGTATGGGTCATCCTAGTGCAAGTTAGGAAAATGTCATTTTCTGCATATCTAGGGAGCATCAGCCAGTTACAAATGAATTTAGTTACGAGTATATTTTGATAGAATGTAAACCATACCCAAATCCCATTACTACAGTAGGAAGATAAAAATTAATGTAATCAGCACCAATCATTTTAGGAAGAAGAGCTGATGAAATCCCATAGTAACAATTGCCCACCTCTCTCTCATAGTTTCTTATCGGGACAAAATGACAAAATGATTTTCAGGAAGAGGATAGTCATGTAGTCGCTGTCTGAACACAAGTTAGGAGACAGGAGAATAGGAAAATACCTTGAGATAGGTTGTAAAAGCTACAGTAAGGCATGAATGATGTAGATTTATTTTTTTTTTAAAAAAGGAAAAAAGTGAGAAGTTGTTGAATGTGAGATGCAAAAGCCATATGAAAGGAATATTGAGACTATGATACACGCAGATTTATAGCAAGGAAGTAAGCCATATCAGAGAGAGAAAGCAGAGTGAGGAGAAACCTCTGATGTAAAAGAAATGGAAATACAGGGATGAGGAAAGGCCAACTCATCAAGGGTATTAAAGATAGATGGCATTAGAAGGTGTGTCTGATGATCCACCCATGGAGTAAATGGAACTGTACTCCACATATTTCAGATATAGTGAAATGGTACCAGTGCTCCATTCAACTAATATGGTGATTATACTGCATGCGTACATATACTTGTAAAAGTACATATGTACATGTAGTCAATTATACTACAGCTGAATCAGTGTAATATATCTGCAACTATATAATAAAAAGATATTTCTTCCAAGAACCTTCAAAATGACAGTGCATAAATTTGCGATACTAAGGGAAGATAAGAAAGTCAAGAGAATAAAGAAGTTCAGAAGTATGATGACATTTTTAATGTCAGCATTTAATGTAAATGTCTTGACAGATTCTGAAGGTTTGACTCTTGACACCTGAATATTTCAGACAGCCACAATGTAAACATGAAGACCAGGTGATGAGTAGCTGTTTCATAGACATAGGTATTGCATGGCTGCATGATAGCCTTCCACAATTTCAAGCGTAGCTAAATGATCACTCCTGCATTTCTTTCCCTTTTCCCTTAGAAATAAAGTTTTGAATAAACCTATGGATGGAAAAGAATCAGAATCACGGCACCATGCTTTCACCACATTGGCTTATGAATTAGGGTTTTTAATGCTTACTCTGCAAGCCCAATCCAAGTGCTGTTTATTACTACGTGAAGATTAACTCTGACAGCTACACACCCAGTCAAGACAGAGGGACAGACTACAGTACCTCTGTTCAGTTTAGACTGAAAGCAGCCTCAGTTGATTTCAGTAGAATTTGGCCCCTTTTTACTCCATCTTATGTAGCTTCATCAGAATATGAAGCATAATATTATTCAAATATCTCATGAAGACAAAAATAATTAGTGACCTAACTGATAAAGGAGTTTCCATTGTAGTTATACATAAGGATTACCCAAAATAAGACAAATGATATTTGATGGTCAGGATTAGTGCAAAAGTAATAAGAGGATCCTCTCTATGGTATGAAAAGACCTATGATTGAAATGGATATGGATATCTGAATGATATCCAAAGGATATCTGAAGAAGAATTGTTATACACCCTAAAGAAATTTAAACAATTTTTGTAATGGTTATAGCACATCAGTGATATTTTCCTGATTTGGAAAAATGATTGTAACTTGCTGGAAAGGTTTATTATGGAGCTGAATAATTTATACCTCCCCATTATGTTTGATGGAAAGCAGAGTCGGAAGATTGTTAACTATCTTGATGTAAGTCAGGCACTGATTTGATCCCAGTGATAGCAGAGCATATTTTGTTTTTATGCGTATGAGATAGAAATAATCACTGAACAAAAATAAAATAATTCAGCAAAGTCCTTTATATAAAAGTAACTAAATATAATAGTTAGCTTAATTCAAGATACAGCTATAATCCTCAAAGAAAGGGTTCTTTGTAACAGTCTAGTCATATCATCTCTCACTTAGCATTATGGCAATATATCTGATGAACAGGAGCAGGTATTTTGGCACCACAGGGATTTCTTAAAGTCATTCCACTGGGTATGTAGCCATTTTCAGGGAACCAAGGCAACCCAAAACTGAAGGGAGATACTCTGGAACAGATGTTTAGCACAGCCAGGAGGTGAGCTAGTCCTGTACATCCCTTGGGCTGAACAGCCCCATATGGAGTCCTTGATAGAAATTTTCTACCTTTATAATAACATTCCCAAGGAAGGCATTATCAAAATTTGCTCCCCCCAGGGCACTGCTCACACTGGGGATCCCAGTTTGAAACTCCTTGGGCCATTGTGGGGGCAAATCATTATTCAATGACCAATTGAATAATAATTGAGTAATCAATGATCAATTGAGATCATCTAACTCATTACGTTAGCAAGTCTGTCATCTAACTTGCTGGCAGAAGTCAGCAATTGGTTTAATTGGTTTGTTAGACATTTTAAATTTCATCCCTACCTGTTAATAGGGCTTAGAATATATATTGGCATATTTGAAGCCTAAATACTGAATAAATACTGAATCTTTATTATTATTATTATTATTATTATTATTATTATTATTATTTATTTTATTTCATTTTTTTTTTTTTTCTGGAAGGCCAGCAGTTGCTTTTAAAAAGAATAAAAGATACTAAAGATCTCTTGGTACGTGGTAATGATGCTAAATATACCAATAAAAGTCATTTCCTAAGTAATCCTGTGCTAAAGTGCTTTCTTCTCCTAACCACAAACAGTTTATAATATGACATTTAGACAAAATTCAGTTATCCATTCCTTGGCTGGAGTCTTCAAAGGTATCCCACCTTAATGATTGTTACATATTTGTTGAAAAATTTCTTTGTTATGGTTTATGCTGGAGACAAAGCTATGCCTGCAAAAATCTGAGTCCTTGAGCATGAAAGTTCACCTGTGAGGAATGGGCATGTCCAACTGGAACAAAATATTTGCCTGAGAGGTAAATCTGGCTTAAAAACTGATTTAACATAGATAGGCACAGAGTGCTTACCATAGCCTAGTGGCAGACATATGGGTTGCATTGCTGCATAAAAATGTTTCCAAAAGGGTCCTCAGGATAAAAGTTTATCCCCTCTACACTGGCTCTCTGTAGAAGCACCCTCAGGACTGTCAATGAGAAATTTAGCAGCTACTTACAAAAGGAAAATATGAGCACATCCATTGCCTAGCACATTCTAGCACAGAGTGCATTTATTTAGACAGGACTTGGAACTTTACCAATCAATCATTCATTCTCACAGGGACAATTCCCACACAGGGTTTTGGGCCGTAAGAGAGGGTGTGCGCTGCCTGAGTGACAGCTAAAGCTGCAGATGGGCTCAGGTCTTCTATACACCATGCCATACTTCACGAATCTACACAGGTATCTTGGATACCTTAGGGTATCTGAAGAGGCATTGGATTTTTTTCTGTTCAGGCCACTGAATGAAGCCCTTGTGATGACACCCTAGCAGAAAGGATGGTTTCCGGTCCCTCTTTCCAGAGATTCAGATATCCTTTCTGCGTGTGACCTGATAACAGCTGCCACAAGGCTAGCTGGGATTTGTAGGCAGGCTGTTCTTCAGTGGATGTCTGATGCTGCTTCTCAGGTATGGTATGGGATTCACAGTGTGCTTGTGAGAAGTCTGCTACACCCAGTGCTCAAGCAGCTTTCACATAATGTAACTAATGATATTCTTGTGTCTGATCTTCCACCTGGCAATCAGTCATTCTCAAGTTTGCATTTAGCATGCTTAAGACAGGGAGGAAGATCAGGAAATTGAGTATTATCTTGTTTAAACTGTTGGCAAACTCACCAGCTATGTACTCGAGTTCAGGCTCTGAAAAGTTGTTCCACTCTCTTTTGTCCAAATTAACCTTTGTTTACTGGCATATACCCATAACTACAGTGCTGAAAATGTCTTCAATCACTCCACAACATAAGGGTTCATATCAGAGGACAGAATATGTTGTGGCCAGGTTCTTTTGGTTTATGCTCAATTAGTACTTCAAGGGAGCACATACTGGACTCTGTTGAAGTGCCTGTTCTTGTCAACTTGTTTTTGTTCCATTCCTGGAAGCCCTATTTTTTTACCATCTCCCTCTTTATTTTCCAGACAGTGTCACTTACAACTGCCTTTCAGCAAATGAAAAGTTACATGGGTAAACAGTGTAGATGTGGTTGCACAGGCTGCAGTGAAAACCACCACCTCTTTCGAAGGACATGAGTAGCAGTGACGTATCTGAAGAGGCTGTTTGAAGTTATTGAATCTATAACCAAAATTCCTTGAACAGTATTTTCCATCCCAACAGTCCTGCAGCTCATTTTGATCTTTTTTATTGGAAATTATATTTTCCTGTTATTTAATGAGAGGCTTCTGAAATGATCGCTCTTCTGTCCTTCATTAAAAATGGTAGAAGTTCATTTATTCACAGATATGAACAAGGGCCAGATTCTGCAATGAACTACATATGCTGTGATAGTTTACTGAGGTCTATGGAGTAATTTGGGCTGTAAGTTACTAAATTATGTGGCACAGAAACTCTGTAAGGGAACAGAAAATGACACATATGTGAGTTTCATACACCTCTGTCCAGTATCATGAAATCCCACATTCGCTTGCCGCATAGCAGTTGAGGGTTCTGGACTTTGGATATTCTGAATCTCATCTATATTACTGTGAATCTGAGTCTAGATGCCTAATACTAAGTGAGGCTTTTGGGTTTGCAAAACATGAGTGAAGACAGATGACTCCCAAATACCCCAAACCCCAGAGATAATTGTAGTCTTTCTACTTTTAGCAAACTTGGTTCCACTCCCTCACAGCAGAGATTTACCCAGCACCACCTCAAAGCAGATGTTCCTATCTTCGTAAGATTCTACAGTATACCTATTTCTGCCTGTGTACTGCATAAGACTCCTGGGTACCTCACATGCTTATCCCAGTTGCATTTTGATGCCAGACTTTGGGAAATAATACGTTACAACATCTAGTCATGTAGTGCTAGTCCCTCAGCCCAAAAGCAACAGTTAGTATCAGTTCAAGTGCAATCAATCAGGCAGCCTGTTTGGTTCCTTTCTTCTCCTGAAATGCATTTTTAATATAATGAAGCTTCTCATTCAGCAAAGTAGGGAATGATCTTATATATAAATTCTTGTGAGACCCAAACTGCTGCTATTGACAGACACTGATGGCCAATTGAAATGTTCTTGGGCACCTCTAATACTCTAATAAAGGAAACTCTTTTTTTTTTTTTTTTTTTTCAATGTGTGTGTATTAAAACGAGTCAAGAGTTTATTTATGTGCTTACACCCTGAGTGGAATACAAGAGGGTACAACAAAGTGGGCTTGGTAGGGGCAGCTGGCCTTTCAGTCATGAAGAAAACATGACTGTTCTTTAAACAGACTGCACCCTATTAGCTATTTATTTTACAATTTTTCTTTACAATGCCCATGGAGTACTTCTCCCCAGTACATATTTTTCACATCATCTACTTGCCATATAATACAGTTTCTGAGGGTGGGTAATATTCAGTTGATTAATTAAAGAGTTACCACTGAAAACAATCTTTTCTGTATGACCTGACAACTGACTGCTAGAAGGAAAGAAGTGTGTGGCTTGGATATAAAAATTACCAACAAAAAAGTTTTATGCAATTGGCTTGACAGAATTATATAAAGCTAATCCCTCAAGCAAGAGTTGCTTTTCTTGCTGTTCCCCAATCCTATCTCTTACTCTTTTAAAAAACTGTTTTTCCTATTTTTTATTCTTTTTTACTGTTGCACCCAGAGGCAGTACCAAGATTGAGGGCTGTTGCATTAACAGGGGGAAAACAAATCCTAGCATGTCCAAATCAGCCAGGCAACCTTGATGAACAATTGTATTGAAATTTCAGGTGAATATTTATTTGAAATAAAACAGAGAAGGGCAGACAAAAATCCTGTTATTTATAGGTTTTGCTTTTTTTTTTTTCTTTTGTTCTGCCTTTATATTTTTTATTTTATTTTGATTAGACTTTCTTCCTTTCAGTTATTGATTAGAAGCAGTTCCAAAGCTTGGGATGGATCCCATACTTAATTAGCCCTTCAGATAAATTGAGTTCCACCAAAATAGATTATTTATTTATTTAGTTGTTTGTTTGCTTGTTTTACTTCCAGCCAGTTTAAGTGGAAATGTTCAAATACAAGTTTGCAACCTGCTTATAAAGACTTGGCCCATAGTTCTTATAGTATTATCTGTTGGTATAAGACACTTGTTCATCCACTCTTTCCTCCTCATGGGTGTTGGAGAGGAATGTAATATTTCAGAACTGACCTCAGGTCCATCTTTTTAGACATATTATATATGAGACTATTATTGCAATGTCTTAGGATCTCATAATATTTAATAAATTCAAGCTCATAACTCCCCAGTGATTTAGAGTAGTAATTGTTCATAGTGCTCCATGGTTTCCCATATTGAGTCATCCCAAACTCTGTTAAGAGCTTCCAATTAAAACTTGCTTGAGATTTGATAAGCTAAATGATCCTTCTTTCTGAATATTAATACTAAAAAGGAATTTCTGAATATTAATAATAAAAAAATCAGAATAAAAATATAAGGGAATTCCCTAAAGGAATTTGGGGAGATACTGATGGGTGAAAGCTTTATATGCTAAGAAATAGAGTCTCCAGCTCTCACTCTGAACTCCATAGTTTTGCATAATGTAGTGGGTTCACATGGCAAGGTTTTGGTAGTGGTGGGCATAGAGGTGGCTTGTGTGAGAAGAACCCAGAAGCTGCCCCATGTTAGATAAGGGCCCAGTTGCTGGCCAGAGTTTAGCCAATAAATGATGTTGTTTGCACCTCTGTGAGAGTATATTTAAGAAAGGGGAAAAATCTGCTGCGAAACAGCAGCTGGGTGAGTGAGGTGTGAGAACCAGCCCTGCATATCCCAAGGTCAGTGCAGAAGGGCAGGAGGTGCTCCAGGCACACAGCAGAAGTTCCCCTGTGGCCCGTGGAGAGGCCCCTGGCGGATCAGGCTGTTCCCCTGCAGCCCATGGGTCCCACATGGAGCAGATCTCCATGCTGCAGCCTGTGGAGGAGCCCCCAGTGGAGCGGGTGGAGGTGACCATGGAGAGGCCCCATTGGAGCAGGCCCTGGGACGGAGCTGCAGCCTGTGGAGAGGAGCCCATGCAGGAGCAGTGGGTCTGGGGGACCCGTGCTGGGATAGTTTGCTCCTGACAGTTGGACCCCATGGTATGGAGCTATGTGGGAGTAGTTCTTAAAGAGCTTTTGCCTGTGGGAAGCCCACACGAGATCAGTTTGGGAAGGACGGCATCCCGTGGGAGGGACCCCACGTGGAGCAGTGGCAGAATGTGACCGTGAAGGAGTGGTGGTGGAGAAATGCTATAGACTGACCACAACCCCCACTCCTCTATTCCCCTGAACCACTTGGGAGTAGGAGTCAGAAGAGAATGGATGGGGGGAAGGTGTTTTATGTTTCTTTCCATTGCTTCTGACTTCTCTAGCTTGTTAGTAATAGGCAATACATCTCCCTACTCTGAGTCTGTTTTGCCCATCTCAGTAGTTGTTGAGTGATCTCCTTGTTCTTATCACAACCCTTGAGTGCTTTTCATCATATTTTTCTCCCCCTCTACCTTTGGGGAGGGGGAGTGAGTGGGCAGTTGTGGTGGAGTTCAGCTGCCCACCTGGGTAAAACCACCACACATAGTTACTTCTTTTAATCCATGTTTGGGAAAACCTCCTTACAATAGTAAGTGTGTCTTTTGGTGTAGGTTTTTGAGCCTGAGTATTAAATATGTCTGAGGGCAGGGAGTGAAAAAAAATGCAAAGCCTGGTTAAGGTGGCCAAAAAGGTATGTGGCTAGGTAGAGGTGGGATGAAACCACAGTAATATCATAGGAAGAGGTGTGTGAACAAGGGAAACTGGATGAACATGAGACTAAGTCTGAATGAATGGGAGTGGTTCAACAGGAGCTTTATCAATTGGTGAGGACAGATTCCGATTAATTTTTGATTCAATACCATAAGAGCAGAAAAAAAATGAAAGTATGATAGGATAAGAAGCGGATTAAGGAGAATTAGAAATGCTAAGAGTTATATACTGTTTTTTCTCAGAGTGCATTTGCTCACTGCCAGCCTGACTTCGGTGCCAGGGAAGGTTATAGAACAAATCACCTTGAGCGCAATCACACAACATGTGCAAGACAACCCAAATCAGGCCCAGTCAACATGAGTTCATGAAAGGCAAGTCCTGCTGAGCAACCTCATCTCCTTCTATGACCAGATAACCCACCTGGTGGATGAGGGAAAGGCTGTGGACATAGTCTACCTAGATTTAATCAAAGCCTTTGACAAGGTCTCTCACAGTATTCTCCTGGAGAAGCTGGCAGCCCATGGCTTGGACAGGTATACTCTTTGCTGGGTTAAAAACTGGCTGGACATCTGGGCTCAGAGAGTGGTGGTGAAATATAGCTGGTGACTGGTCACAAGTGACATTCCCCAGGGGGCGGTGTTGGGGCCCAACCTCTTTAATATCTTTATTGATTTGGATGAGGAAGTTGAGTGAACTCTCAGTAAGTTTGTAGAGGACACCAAGTTGGGGGGAAGTGTCGATCTGCTGGAGGGTAGCAAGATCCTGCAGAGGTACCTGGACAGGTTGGACTGATGGGCAGAGGCCAATGAGATGATATTCAACATGGCTAAGTGCTGCACTTTGGCCACAATAACCCCATGCAATGCTACAGGCTTGAGGCAGAGTGGCTGGAAAGCTGTGCAGAGGAAAAAGATCTGGGGGTTTTGATTGATACTCATCTGAACATGAGCCAGCAGTGTGCCCAGGTGGACAAGAAGGCCAACAGCAAACTGGCTTGTATCAGGAATAGTGTGGCCAGCAGGACCAGGAAGGTGATTGTCCCCTTGTACTCTGCTCTGGTGAGGCTGCACTTCGAGTACTGTGTTCAGTTTTGGGCCCCTCAGTACAAGGACATTGAGGCCCTGGAACATGTCCAGAGAAGGTCTACAAAGCTGGTGAAGGGTCTGAAACACAAGTCCTGTAAAGAGTGGCTGAGGGAACTGGGGTTGTTTAGTCTGGAGAAGAGGAGGCTCGAGGGAGACTTTTTGCTCTCTACAACTACCTGAAAGGAAGGTGTGGGGAGATGGAGGTCAGCATCTTCTCACATATAACTAGTGATAGGACAAGAGGGAATGGCCTCAAGTTGCACCAGGGGAGGTTCAGGTTAGAAATTAGGAGACATTTATTTTCAGAAAGAGCAGTCAGGCATTGGAATGGGTTGCCCAGTGTGGTGGTGGAATTACCGTCTCTGGGGGTGTTCAAGGAAAGGTTGGACCGGGCACTTAGGAACATAGTTTAGTGGGTGATATTGGCAGTAGGGTGATAGTTGGACCAGATGATCTTGGAGGTCTTTTCCAATCTTAACGATTCTATCATTCTATGCTAAAAAATATTTATACTTTTCCTTTGAAATGGGAATATGGTAGAATAGCGTACTTCTGTTTCCATACATCTGCTTCCAAATTAATTTCCTTTAATCGAGCATCACAGGTACAAAATTAAAATAACTAAATTTTAGAAATGTTTTGCAATTGAATCTTTTCAGAAATAATAATTTCACAAACATTGATCTAACTTCTAATCTCAGCTGAGTTAAACACTTATTTAGTCCCCTTAGTAAATTCACTCAAGTCAACCTGAAGAACATCTCAATTAAACAAACACCTTTCTCCCTAAACAGCTTGTGTAGTGCTCCACGGTTCTTCCTCCAGTCCTGACCTCTGTTTCTGTTATGACTCCATTCATATCTTTTTGATGCTGCCATTTCTGGAAACTTTGGATAAAGTATGTTGTTCACAACAAACTGGCTGGCAGGTATGGGCTCTCCTGTTATTTTTACTCTTGACTCAGAGCACAAAGCACTTCAGAAGAAGAGTCTCACAATTCTGTATCTTGTATATATGTGATATTGATCCTCTTCCCAACTAGGCAAAGTAAAGGGTATGTGAATTGTTTGTGAGATACATAGACCTGTACAATTTTGGCACAAAGGTGTTTTCCTCAGTATATTCTAGGAAGTCAGCAGCAGGGAGATTGATTTTTTTCCCCTTTCTTCCTTTTCTTTCAGGTGAAGTCGAGTAGCATTCAGAATAACCTGAAACAAGTGTAAAGCCCATTCTCCTGGGTCAGCTTCGTCCTCAAGATGGTAGAATTACTGGGGCAAGTGTAAATGTTGAACATTCAGAGGTTTCCTTTATAGTTGTGCTCAAATGGTGGTGAGGGTGAGGGGGAAATGAGCTTTTGTACAGCTCCCAGCTTCCCTTTAATTCACACACAAAAGCACAAACACAGAGC